>NW_025847926.1:321806-362018 GCF_002878395.1 Capsicum annuum | reverse complement strand
AGTTAACTCAGACTGATAAGATTTCTAATGATCACGACACATTGATATTTAGTCTATCATACTCAAATAATGTCTCAATATAGCCTGAAAACTTAACTTTTCAACAAAAGAAGCAAATTTTTAGGTTTCTAGTTGCCACAAGTCACAACCCACTCAAATATAGTCTACCGTAATCAAATAATGTCTATCTCAATACTGACTGAAACTTAACCTTTCAACAAAGGAGGCAAAAGCGAAAGCAAACAAATGAGGCACAGGGAAAGGGAGAGGGAGAAGATTCAGTTGCAGACAAGGGAGAGCATCGGTTCCAACAGCATATCTTGAGCGTTGAAATACAATCATGGTACTTGGGGAAAGCTAAAATAATTAAGAGATTATTCACTTCTCCCCAGTCAAACTTCGAAAGGAAACTAGTGACTATGAAATAGAGTTCCTATGACAGACAGGTGAGACATGCATATTTCAGGCTCAAAAGTTGAAAAGCTAGAAAGGGATGTCCAAACTAAAGGGACTCACAGAAGGTAAGCTAGGTCACTATTATCTACTCCTACAGACAATAGGCAGAAGAAGCGAAGGTAAACTCATGAAATGAACGATTATGCCCTCAAATATGCAACACTTTTACAAATTGTTGACACTTAATCCTATGACTACACCAACTTGTCATCTAACTACTTTGCTTCCAATCAACTATGCTATAAGAAATTAAATCATTCACCAATATATCCACCATAAGTGTTTTTAGGTGGCATTGAAACAAGGGTAGTAGTTACTAATTACTAAGCCAAAGAGATCTTTTTTTTTCCGAATATTCCAAAAACTAAACTTTTTTCCTAATAACAAACTGTTTATGATGCTTGATAACAGAGACCCTTTTCATTCTACTCCCATTGGGTTTTGTAAAAAAGAACTGACAAGCTTGCTTAGAGCAATATATGCTTCTCATAAGATAACGAAGAACCTTTTCAATTGTTGAGTATCACTTAAAAATGCTCCCAACATCCAGTCCTTACAGACAATTAACCTACTTTTACCTCCTAGTGGCACCAATAAATATTTAAAATCCAGGTCAAAACAAAGCAATCAACTGTAGAAGCAATAAGAGGTAGTTTATGACCAATGGAATACCCAACAGGCATCTCTAAGACTTTTTAAGGCCAGAGAGAATTATTTATTTAAAAAACAAGAAATATCTTAACACTGTGGAAGGTGCTTTGATTGGTAGAAAGAGGAACAATACCATCCATGGCAATTAAAGAAGACTTCATAGAATTACATTATTGTAACATTCAGGTTATCTAAATATATAACTAAGCGTCTCTTGTGGCATTGAAAGATCATAGTTTTCATGGTCTAAAGAAAAAAGAAGTGTAAAGCTAACTCTCATACCAATAAGGAGAGGTGCTTAAGTAGACTGTTATAGCTAGCTACTACCTTCTTCTGAAGAAGCTCTGATGGCATTTATATTAGCTGTCCCATTGATTTTATACATGTAAGAGTTAGAGCCGAACCCACCAACGCAAGAAATCTGCAAAGATGTTTGTCATTGCATAAGAGAGAAAATAACCATTGCTCATAACTTCCCATATAAATAACATAAGAAGAAGGTGTTAACATAGTGGCTGTTCAGAAAGACTTCAGGAGAATCATATTAAATTGGAACAGTAAATTTAACTAGAAATAGCATACACAGATATCTCAGAACCTAAGACAAGGAAAGACATACTTTATCAGTAAGTCCATTCAATAGAAGCTGAGGATGAAAGATATAAGATAAGGCTATCCACCAGCACATGTAAATTTAACTGTTTCTGAATATTGTGAAGCTGTATGAAGTAATGCCCCTATTCATTTTCAAACCACTAGGGATCCTACTTAGTTTCCTTCATTCACATAGAAAAATTTTCTCAGTTTTGAGGGTAATAAGATAGTCATGGAATCTCCTAGAATACTGCAGAGTATGAATGGTTGCCTGATTTCAAGTATCAATCTATGTGTAAGCAGTTAAAACTTATTCGCCGAGCTAGCCATATACAAAGTAAAAAAATCAAAAGGTAAAGATTCTACAAAATCTAATTCTCTACGAAGTCCATCCATTCTTCTATCCAACTAGGGAATTTATGGGTGAGCCAAAAGAAAATAAGAGACTAGAGACTACTCCTTAATTTTATGGGTGCGCCAAAAGAAAATAAGAGACCAGAGCCTATTCCTTACTTGAGAAAAACTCGAATCTACCCCCTCAAAAGCTCTCCTATTTCTCTCATTCCAAATAACCAACATCAACGCAAGAGGGACCAAAATCCATGCCTTACACCTTCTCGTCCTATTTCCACTTCTCCAACAAACCATTAGAACTTCCACAGATTTTGGCATAACCCAAGAAACTCTGAAACCTTCGAAGCATATCCCACCATAATCTCATGGTAAAGGCACAATGTATGAGAAGATGATCCACATCTTCCCATCTCCTTACACATATAGCTTCTTCTCATCTCCTTACACATGTAACACCAGTTGACACAAACAACCATATGCTTTCTAATTTTTTCCGCTGTCAAAATCACCCCTCTAGTTGCTAGTCAAGAGAAACAACACCTTCCTCGACACCTACACTATCCAAATTGCATCACATGGAAACACAACCTCCTCCCTAAGAAGTGTGGGGGATTGAACATTAGAGGGTGGAGAAACTGGATATGACATCTGTTGGAAAACTGATGTGGCATCTAACTGAGAACAAAACCTCTCTTTGGGTCAAATGGGTACCAGAAGAAAATCCATTCCCCGAAAGAGGACAAGAGGTTTTGGTTCATCCAAAAAAGCAAAAAGAAAGAGGACATGAAGGTTTGGTTTCATCCCAAAAAACAAGAAGAGAAGAGGACATGAAAGTTTGGTATGAGCATTGGACAAATACCCTAACACCTGTAGGGAAATATTCTATCACGAGGTTACTCTGCCATTATTTGGACTCAAAGGGAGCTGGAGATTGCTAACTTATTTGGAGTGCAGTAACTGAACCTAAGCATTTATAGTATGACTGGCTGTTCAGGGCAGGCTGCTTACCAAGGAGAGACTACTAAATGCTGCTTATTTGATACTCGGGCAGTGCAATTGAATCAGCACTTGTTTGTGGATTGCACTTGGACTAACCTGGCCGGGATCCGGGATCCCCTTATGCAATGAGCTGGAATTCAGGTACAAGCCGGAGAGGTGCAACAAGTTCTAAGCAGAATCAAAAGGACGCGTTGTAAGCAATTCAACGAGGTGATAGCTGAAATCTGGGGGGATAATCTATCATACATGGACAACTAGGAATTGGAAATTGTTTAAAGGAGTAAATGTACATATTGAGGTGGTAGTTACAGGAAGAGAAATTTAGAGAAGATAGCTTTACCTAAACTGTCTAAGAGATGTAGAAGTTTTTTGCAGCATCTACCGTGTAACTAGTGACTGGTCAACGAGGTGATAGCTGAAATCTGGGGGAATAATCTATCATACATGGACAGCTAGGAATTAGAAATTGTTTAGAGGAGTAAATGTACATATTGAGGTGGTAGTTACAGAGTAAGACAAATTTATAGAGGATAGATTTACTTAAACTGTCTAAGAGATGTAGAAGTTTTTTGCAGCATCTATCGTGTAACTAGTGACTCTTCTGAAGCCTAAGTTTCATAATACCTTCCTAGAAGGTGGTTGTAGAGTGAGGTGCTCTTCAGGTGTTGTCTTTTTGTTGTTACCAATGGTAATATTCATAGTTTTTACCAAGAAAGAGAGTGGAGCTGAGGACTTAACTCACACCAATAGTTCACCTGCATTATTGATTCAATTGTTCTACCACTCTGGTTAATAACTAGCATCAGAGACAAATGCGCTCTCTCTCTCGTTTTTCTTATTTAGCCATCCACAGAATCTGGATACGTTCCAGGTCGGGTACTATATGTAACACTCCCTAGCAAGAAGTTCTTATTCCCAGGGCTGGAACTCGAGACCTTGTGGAGGGATCGCAACAATCCCAGATTCTCTCACTCTGGTACAAGCAATCTGACTAATTGACTACTTGCATACTGTACCTAACTTCCTTGACCCCTATAAAACAAAGATAAACCAGATTGTCCTTGCATAACACGGAGAACTGACTGTTCCTACGATTACCATGCACATAACTCAGGAGAAGTTTCTGTACAAAGAGAATCCATCAGCAACAGCCAACGGAATCATATCAGCATCAATGATCCAAAAAGTATTTATCAATTTTTACCACAGATTAGCATCTTTTGCCACAAAAACGATTCTTCAGAAAATACCGCATATTAAAAAGGCATCTTGTGAAAAATTAAAACAATTATTTTTAAAAAAGAAAACGGACAATCCTTGAGCACGGCAGCCAACAACTCTCTTGGAAGGATTACCGACTAAACTAAGGAGGAAAATCTTGCCATCAATCACCGTAACTTCCAAATTACACCCCCTCAAAAAGGAGGAGACATACAGAACCAACAAGAGATGGCCAACAGCATGCTTCAGTGTGCTTTAACCAAGCTACTATTCCAGGTAGCAATTATAATAAAAATTCAGGTCTAGAGGCAGTACATACAACAGAAGTTACTCCCTTAAGTGCGTCCTTCCATGAATCAGTTGAAAGTAGGTTTCCTGTCAGGAAGAGAAAATGCTTAGAAGGCCCATCAGCGTCAAACAAAAAGAGAGTGAAAAGTAAGTGGCACGATGAGAAATAGCAAACCTTGATGCCAAGTCACACTGTTAGCCCAAGAATCTTGTATGGACGACCTTCCAGTTCTATAAAAAGACAAAAAACTAATATGAACACCACGATTGGCAACCTAACAAAACTGAAAACTAGAGCAAGGTCGTGACGTAGAGAGGCCTCAGAATGCGACAGATGAGACGCTTAGGGGGCATTTGGCCATGAGTTTTACTTTTTCCTGGAGTTGAACTCTCGAAAACACGTTTGACCAATTCCGGAAATCCCACGAATTTGAAAAATACCGAAAAGTTGTGATTACTTTTTTCACTCCAAACTACTAACAAAAACAACTCTAATTTTTATTCATGGCCAAACACAACTCCAATTACAAATATCATTTTCTGAGTGTAGACACAGGAGATACACACTGAAGATTGTACACGCAACCAACTTCAAAGAGCTTTCAGAGAAACTCTCTTGCAACCCAAGCAAATTGGACCAGGATTCACTTTATTCTGAATTTCATTTAAGCTTTTCTTACTATCCTACTTAACAGTCGACTACACTCCCCACCCACCCCGGGCACTTTCAAGCTGGAGCTAAATAAAATCTGCAAAAACTAGAAGCACCCAACAAGACAGTTCCTAGAGAAATGCTCATGCTCCAGTACATCAGACATATATAACTTACTGACAATGGAAGTTAAGTGAAATACCTGCTAATACTAGCAACTGTAAGACCACGATCCAGGGCTTCTTTGCAAATATGTGACCCGACAAATCCATTTCCCCCGAGCACAAGTAACTGAAGTGAAAGTTTAAATAGACCTCAAATGAGTCGGTGCAAGCAGCAACATATTAACAGTGATATAGTCTCTTAAAACTTTAAAGAATTAACACCTTCTCTGTTGGGGGTGGAGGCATATTTACTGTTTCTGCTTCCTCAACTTTAAAGGGCTCATCTGTTTTATTGGATTCCGTTGACAAAAACCGTACATTTCTGGATGATGCAATACTCCTGTTTAAAAGATTGTAAATCAGACAAACTAGAAGACATCTCTCAATGATTGAAATTATACCTCAATTTTAAAACCAAAAAGGTTAAATGGTTTTGCCAGAAGAATTGGGCAATAAAAGCATAAATGAGAAGACAAGTCAACTTAACAGTTGTACAGTCCTAAGTATAGATAATTTACAGATATCTAACCAAGAAAAGCATCATGACCAGCAAAAATATCAACACAGAAATTCAATTGACTAATATGGAGGTTACCTCAGAATTCTATGATCTTACGCTTTTCATGATTGAAATTCCATGATCATTCCGCTCATATGGACCAGAAGACGTTTTAGGCTTATTTATCATAAAAAACTTGAATCCCATTTTCGAACACACCTTTAATATTGTGGTATTTTTCTTTATTGTTAACAGTGTTGTGGCATCTTGCAGCAAAAATGTCTCTTCAGCGACGATTTAACAAATTATTGGATTCTTTTTTCTTTGAAGTTCAAAACCAGGGTGTTAAGCACCAATAAGAGAGACTATAGGGGAATCTGTGAGGAAACAAGGATAATAGAACAATAAATGTTATTTATTTACCAGAAAATCCAAATAGTGCTTGAGTCGCGCAGTGCACTGTTCTAAACAACTATGTCAGTAGTGTGAAAGTTCCCCAGTTCCTTAGGATTAAACAAACTTCTCTATTGGAGGGAGTGGAAACAACAAAATTTTTATAACAAAACCAGCAAGTTGTGAGAGAGAATAGCGATGTGAGAATGATAGTTAGGCTAATTCTTATTCGAATGATGAAATGATATGAGGTATTTATAAGTATAGGAACTGACTTTTCCGAGAACCAGGACACTCGTCACTAGCTATGACACACATCACATTTTGGTTCATCTTTAGGACACTTGTCATGAATAGTCACCAAGCATCAAGAACCTCCCATTTTGGCCAATTAAACCTGGAGAATTGTCCAACTTAGGACAAGTACCACTAATCTTTCCAAGTAGTTGATAGTCTTTGGACACTTATCCAAGACATTTGAATGAAGATACTTTTGAAATATCTAATATTGTCAACAATCCCTCACATAACAATAGCATTTAGGATTCAAATAATAGGACTTGTTGGATTTGTATGGTCCAAATGCAATCACTTTGGTGTCATTTGGACTATGAACCAAACTTAGACCAATAAAATGTCTTACAAAATTATTAGTGAAATATAACATCCCTATGGATCAGGGAATGCCATTTTATGCCAGAAATCTTATCAGTCACATTGTAACCCCCACAATTTTGTTGTTTTTGACGCAGTTTTACCCTAATAAGCCATGTGTATGCCTGGTTATCCATGAGAGCCCCAGACACTTGGGGCAAGATCTCATAGGTACAACCCTGCTCCACTCTCATTAGGTGAATTTGTCAAGCATCTATTGCAGCTAAAAAAAACATACACCATTGTTAAGGAATATGCATTCGTTATAACTCATCCTCTGCGTTAATAGCAATCAAGCACTCATCCTTAGTGTTTTAGTGTCCATATCGGCTTATTTTACCTAAATGAACCTATTTCATATAATCTCCAATCACATAGATTCGTTTACCATCTCTGTGGACATTGTGTTGGTTTTAACCTCTCTTTTCATAGTTGGTTGTAACCTTATTTCTTTTTAGGTTTACAGAACAAATTTTCATCTCATAGGTTTAGTCAGGGAATCAGACAAATTTACTTCCGACTTCACATTAGATGAAAATTATTTAAACTCTTAAAGCTTTAACGACAACGTGGCTCAACTTCAAGTGTGCACTTCTGTTTTCATAAGATTTGCTCTTGGCAATAGCAAATGCCTCTAGACAATTACAATGTATAAACAAAAGCAACAAATAATTGATGAAAGGAATAGACAACAACAACAACATACACAGTATATTCCCTCCAAGTAGGGTCTAGGGAGGGTAAGTGTACGCAGTCCATACCACTACCTCCGAAATGAGATAGAGAGGTTGTTTCCGAGAGACCCCCGGCTCAAACTAAAACAATGCTCAAAATAAAACAATCTAGACAAGGAATAATAAAAGGACAAAATCAATACATCCAATAATATCATATACAAGATACACCAAGTCGTACACTAAAAGAAACAACATCCTAAACTCATACTAACCTTCTACCCTAATCCGCCTCCTCCACAACTTCCTATCTTGGGTCATGTCCTCAGTAAGATGGAGTTGCTCCATATCCTGTCTAATCACCTCCCTCTTATATTTCTTCGGTCTACCTCTACTCACTTGAACCCATCCCCAGCCAACCTCTCACACCTCCGCATTGGGACATTCATGCCTCTCCTCATCAGATGACCAAACCATCTCAACCTCGCTTCCCTCATCTTGTCTTCCACTGATGTCACTCCCACCTTATTTCGAATTACCTCATTTCAAATCCTATCTTTCCTGTGTACCCACACATCCATCGAAGCATTCTCATCCCTGCCACCTTCAGCTTCTGGATGTGGGCATGCGTCTGGATGTGGGCATTCTTAACAGACCAACACTCCATCTCATACAGCAAAGCCGGTCTAACCACTACTCTATAGAACTTGCCTTTAAGTCTAGGGGTACCTTTTAGTCACATAAGATTTTGGAGGCGAGCCTCAATTTCATCCACCCAACCCCAATCCGATATGTGACATCTTCATCAATCTCTCAATTCCTAAATCATAGACCCTAGATACTTAAAAATATACCGCTTATTGATAAAATGAGTATCAAGCTTAACAACCACATCCGACTCCTGTGAGACACCTTGCTGAACTTACACTCCAAATATTTCGTCTTGGACCTACTCAATCTAAACCCTTTAGACTCGAGGGTTTGACTCCAAACCTCCAATCTATCATTAACTCCACTATGAGTCTCATCAATCAACACCACATCATCTGCAAAAAGCAAACAGTAAGTTACCTCACCTTGAATTTTTGCGTCAAAACATCCATCACCAAAGCAAAAAGAAACAGACTAAGCGTCGATCCTTGGTGCAACCCCATCAAGACGGGAAAGTGCTCCGAGTCCCTTCCCCCGGTCCTAACTCGAGTCTTGATGAAAGGAATATGAGCCAAGAAATTTCTTAGTTAAATGGCCTCAGAACCAGCCAATTCCATATGAACAAACTATTCAGATTTCGTAGTCGATCTATAAATAATTGTTTGCTTAGCTGATTTTCGCAGTATTGTATCACCATCAAGGGTGAAAGCATAACCACTAGCAAATTGAGTCAAAGATCTTTGCATCCCTGTAGCTTTCCAAAATAGAAGAAAATCCGCCATACATAACATAATTCATCGTACCTCTCAAATATTTCATTAATCTAACTATGCAAGCCAATGGTCCCGAATACTCCTACTTGGTATATGCTCACATTTTATAAAATTCAGTAAATGTTTTTAAGACTTCTAATAATCTGAGTATATTTAAATTGAGCAACCGCATCACCAATTTTTTCAATTGATAGTTAGCATCATAAGGAATGATGAGACATGTCACATCAAAATATTCAAACTTCTTAAGTCTCTCCAAATAATAATCTTGTAACAACACTACACAATCTTTGTGCTTTATAATTTTGAATCCCAATATCATGCTTACTTGAGCCATATTTGTTGTACTTAAATTAGCAGACAAAAATTATTTGGTCCTCCCGCAATAGCTAAACTTGTAGCAAATATAAGTATGTCATCAGCATACAATTACATCATCACATAAACTCCACTTATCGCTTTAGTGTAAAACATTAATCTACCTCAACCGACGAAAAGTCATCTTACAATAAGATTGATCAAATTTCTCATGTCACTATTTAGGAGTTTGTCTAAGGCTATTAACAACTTTATTTTCTTATCCAGGAAGGGCATCTCCCTCGGGTTGCGTCATATATCTCTTTTAAATCACCATATAGAAAAGTTGTTTTGACATCCATTTGATGAATAAAAAACTCACAAATTGAGAATAAGCCAATTAAAACTCGAATAGAGGAAATTCTAGTTGTTGGAACAATGTATCAGAGTAAAAATATTTTGTTTTGGAAAAATCTTTTTGCTACTAATTGAACTATATTTCTCTAAAAGAGCCACCAAGATTAAATTTCCTTTTGAAAATCCATTTATAACCAATAAATCTTGCACCAAGAGATAAACTAGTCAAAAAAACATTTTACTTTTCATGATAGCATCAATTTCAACTTTAATCAAAAAACAACCTCTCTACTTTTGAGATAGAGGTAAGGTCTGTGCATGGTGTATCCTCCCCTATCCCACTTTATAGAACTACACGGTGTCTGTTGTTGTTGCATTACCTCTTTGAATCTCTACCATCGGAAGAAAAATAAAGCTTCAAAATAAGTAGATGGTTCATTATCAACGAGAAAAGTTCTAAAATCATTTCTACAAGGAAAATATTTTCTACGTTTTTTTCTCTTTCTCAGATCCTCATTTAGTGGTAATTCTATTATTTGTTTTGATAGGTGCATGAGAAAATAAATTTTATTAAACAATAGAAAACAAACAACAACAACAACAACAACATACCCAGTATATTCCTACAAAAAGGGGTCTGTGGAGGGTGAGTGTACGGAGTCTGTACCAATACCTCAAAGTTGAGGTACAAAGGTTGTTTCCAATAGACCCACGACTCAAGACACAAAACAATTCATAAAAGACATAATATAGTAACAATAGGTATTAGCACAACAAATAATAACAGAAACAAGACTACCACAAAATAATACTCCAATCAATCTATCCAAAACAACAAACATTATTAGAACTCCACAAACAAGACGTTACAAGCAGAGCACTATGACCATTAGCATAGATACCAAAACAAAGCGGCACCTACCAGAACAAGGACGCACTCCTTTCTACTATCCTTCTACCCTAATTCACATCCTCCACAGTTTCCTATTTAGGGTCATGTACTCGGTAAGCTATGAAAAACTATGTTTAAGAAATATATAATTTTTTGTTTCAATTATAGTATTATAATCAAGCACGTCACTCTTTAAAACAAGAAATCAATATGCAACATAATGTTCAACATGTCCAATAAGCATGCAACTAGATGTATTAGAACCTATTTTACTATTTTTTTCAATTAAGGCAAAAGAACTTTAGCAAGTTAGCCCCCACACTTCCAAATATTTCAAGTTAGGTTTATAGCCTTTCTACCGTTCATAAGGTGTTTCTAGTTCTTTTATGAGTAATCATATTTCGTAAGTGGCATGCAAAATTGCAAGTAATATAGTTTCGACCATTGTCAGATGCATTTGAAATAACTAATAGAGTCAGGTGTACAAGGGAGTTACTTCATCATCAACTCCTTTTTCACAAAAATCATTCAAATATAAAAGTCATCTCCTTGATTGGATCCAATTTTCTTGATTGTTCTACTAAGTTGATTTTCAACCTTAATTTTATGAAAAATAAAAGCATAATCTTTTTTCTAAGTAAACAAAACTTACTATATCTGGAAAAATCATCTACAAAAGTCACATTATTTTGTTAGTCTGCTCGAAATCACCTAAGTCGATGGGAATCGAGGATAATAATCAATACCTCTACTATTTACAAAAGAATGTATTTTTAGTAATTTCAACTTCAACATATATTCCACATTGCCAATACTATTTTGAGTTCAAACCATAAATCAAACCAAGTGACTATGTTTTCTTTATATGAGACATTAACATGTCCTACTCTAGCATGCCATAACATCAAAAACATATAATGATATAAGTAGAAGTGGATATTTTCTCATCGTTAACATCAAAAACATTAATCTTTTTTCTAATTAAATAAAACTTACTATATTTGAAAAAATCATCCACAAAAGTCACATTATTTTGTTATAGTCTGCTCGAAATCGCCTGAGTCGATGGGAATCGAGGAAAATAATCAATACCTCTACTATTTACAAAAGAATGTATTTTCACTAATTTCAACTTCAACATATATTCCACATTGTCAATACTATTCGAGTCCAAACCATAAATCAAACCAAGTGACTGTGTTTTCTTTATATATGAGACATTAACATATCCTACTCTAGCATGCCATAACATCAAAAACATATAATGATATAAGTAGAAGTATATATTTTCTCATTGATAACATCAAAAACATTAATGCACCCAAGAGGGTGGCTTAGTGGTTCAATGAAGTTGGGTTGAGTACTATGAGGTCTTGGGTTCAATTCCAAACAGAGACAAATACTAGGTGATTTCTTCCCATCTTTTCTAGCCTTGGTTGAAAGAGTTACTTGATATCTATTGTTGGTGGGAGGTGATAAGTGTCCCGTGGAATTAGTTGAGGTGTACGCACGTTAACCCGGACACCACGATTATCAATAAGAAACATAAAAAACATTAAGCACAAATAATTCATGGCTATAATATCCTTCGCCCACAAAAGTATTATTTTTGGTTAACACGGCTTTATCATCTTCAACAGAATTCTATGTGCCAACTTTTCCTATTAATTCCACATAATCCAGCTTGGTTCGGATATCAAGACCACGTAATTAATCACTCAATTTCTAGTGTTTTACCATATGTGAATTTGAGAATAACTTATTTTTCCCAAGAGCTTGAGTTATTATCCTCGACTCACCAAGATAAACTAGTTTTCTTCCTCAACATGAAAGCAAGACATGACTTTCTTGTTTGCAAAAATGTACCAAGTAAAATTACAGTCTATTACTCAATCTCTCATACTCAAAAATGGGATGTTCTTGACACTTGTCGCTATTTCAGACAATATCCTAAAAGTACACCAAAATATGAAACGTGTCATGGTTCGTGAATAGTGTCCTAACATGTCTTGTCATCTCCAAAGAAAAGTGAACCCATCTCCTACATCTAAAAATAAAACTATCATGATTTCATCATTTGAATATCACGAACTAGCCTAACCACACTCCAGCTACTCAATTTCACTAGCTGTTGGTTTTGCCATCTAAATTTCACTGCCCCTGCTCTCACTAATAAAGAATTGCTTGTTTAATACTAGAAAAATTTCACACTGTTGAAATAGTTTCTTTGGAAACTACCTTGCACAAAGCCCTTTTTGTATTAACATTTACTAGCATTTTATTTTCCCCTTCTCTCTCCAAGTGTAGCTACTAAATGCTCGCGCAATATATACTACTTTTTTCATTCAACTTGCTAGCTATTTACTCATACACTAATCTTCCTTCCATCTTTGCCCTTATAATTTGAGGAGTTTAAGTTTTGTGCACCGTCAGTGAACAAAAAATTCTACACTATCGCGTAAACTTGACATGCTATAGCAGATCAAATTTACATGATAGTGTAGATAGCGTGTCCACTAACATTGCACAAAACTTAAAATCTAATTTGAGATTTAAACCTCTTTTCAGTCAATACATCCCTTAAACTCATTTAACAAAAAATTCACAATTTCTCACAACATACATAAACAATTAACAATGCAGAAAACTTAACATCCGAAAATCTTGTGAAATACTCTCTCCCTAATAAATAAATTTTTGAATCTTGTGATCTTAAATTAAAGCTACACGTCAAATGTACCAAAACAACTTCTAATTTTATGGTCTTAAAGATACTATGTCGAAAATTACAACTAAAAAATTGCAAAAAAAAAAAAAAAAAAAAGTCAAAACAAATTGAAATGGCGTGTATGAAATTAGGGGGGAGAAGGCTTACGAGAATCGGGAGAGAGAAAATCGAGCTTGGATTAAACGTGACATGATCCGTTGCGTTTTCACCTATCGAATGAAAATGTTGAAAAGCTGCAAAATTGAATATTAGAAAACTCTGGATTTTCTGTATACTGATGTTGCTGCTGTGTTTGCTATATATAATAGTATATATGTGTAATTTTAAAAATTTAATCAAAGCGTTGCTTGCAGAGAGAGATTTACGTGGAGGGTTTATGTAGGGGCACGCAGGTGGACACATGTGGCTTAATATGCGCCCACGATCAAACCGCAACTTTTCTGTTTTGAGCCCAAAATTATTCTTTCATTTTACATTTTACATTTTTTTTTTCATCGGGTTCGATCTCCTCATTGTTCAATTAATCTAAATTTGTATCGAATAACAAAACTATACAACTTTAACTTATTATACTACTTGCGAAATGCAAAGCACGGGCCCAACAATATAAAGTCTGATAATAGAAATAATTTTTAAAAAATATAATATTAATTTCTTTCTAATATAATTTAAATTTGAAATTTGAAAAATATCAAAAATCTTATCCTCACTTCTTTCACTGTTAGTATATTTTTCTTTTTCAAATTCTAAGGTAATTTGTGTGATAGTTATAAAAATGACTTTTAAATTATATTCATGATATTTAAGTAAAGTACATTCAAAGAATTTTATTATTTGTATAAGTTATATAACAAAATATAAGTTCAACTTCAAAATTTTCAAATAAAATTAAAATATATTTGTAATAGTATGTCATAACTCGTATATGTGATCTAATTTATCTCATTATCTGGTTATATATTTTGAAATATTATTCTTTTAGATTAAATTTAATTATATATTTTGAATATATAAGTCAAAAATGAATAATTTTGCTATTTTTTTAAAAGATAAAGCTATGAATCATATTTTAAAAAACACATTCAAATTTTAACTCTGACTCCATCTTGTAAAAAAATTTATAAAGTGAAAAAAAATTTTAATTTTACTATCTAATTTCATTAAAAAGAAAGAAAGAAATTATGAAGGAATAAAAAGTAAGAAAAATACGTAAAACATTTAAATTAATTGATGTTGTGGCCCCAAATGTGAGTCCTACTGATGGCAGCAACTTTCAATAAAATACCCAAAAAAAAATAGTATAAGCGTTGAGGATCAAACTCAAGACCCTCAACATGAAACTTGTGACTTCAACCATCAAGCCAAATGCCTCCTTTACCTCCTAGGCTCACAGTTAAAGTAGACATGTTGACGGTTTGTTGTGTGTTATTCCCTTTTATTAGAGAGTAATTTACATAATTATTATTTTTACACATTATTTATAAAAATTCAACTAATTGTGTATTTTTATTAAATACATTGGGAGCTAATATATATTTCGACAGATTCAAAATCAAAAGAATGTATCGAAAGTTAATTATGTATAGTTACAAAAAAAAAAATGTATCTTCATTTAATGTATTATGTATTTCGACAGATCCAAAATCAAGAAAAAAATATTATAAGCTAATTTTATATCTTTACAAAAGAAAAAAATGTATTTTCGTTGAATATATTAGGAGCTAATTATGTATCTCGACAGACCCAAATTAAAATTATTGTAATTATGTAATATATCAAAATTTTCAGTAATTAAACTCTAAACTGTCAGAATTTATGTTATATTTTTAAAGAAGTAATACATACACGTGTCTTTTAACTTATCTTAATATGCATATATGTTTTCTAATTTTGTTGTGCGTAAGTAGATATTTAAACTATTATAAAATTGTAAAGGTAGACACAAGCTTCCTACATGATAAATCACGTGAGATGCATACATTCTGCATATCAAATCGCATGAGATTTGTCACGTAAGAAGTATGCATCTACTTGCTCAACTTTGTAATAGTTTAATTGTCTACTTGTATACACATAAATTTTGAGGATATGTGGGTCAACTGAGGTCAAGTTAAAAATGCAAATTTAAGTATTTTTATCAAAAATAAATATTTTAATTTACTTGTTTACTTTCGCAAATTAAGAAAATTTTATTACTCCTTCCATCCAAAATTATTTGTCACTTATTTTAATTTTTTTTATATTTACTTGTCATTTCGATGTATCAAGACAGATATTTTTTTCCCTAATTTATCCTTAATTTATTTGCTAGACTTTTTGAAATATTAAATTAATGTCAGCTAGTGCCAATATTTATTTTTGAAATTGATACATGAAGCCTTCATTAACCCACTTAAAATTTACTTTACTTAAAAAATAAGCTCTAAACTGGGCGCAATTAAATTTTTTGCCTCTACAATTTTTTACTACTAAGAATTCAACTAAAGAAAAGAGAGGGAGGAATTATCCAATATGAAATGTGCTGATATCCATAAAGCATTACTCTTTTGAAAGTTGAAACTTATAAGCTCTAATGAATATGTTCGGGACTTTGGTTTCAACAACTGATATTGAGTATCAATTAATAGGAGCAATATGATAAAATTATTATGTCAATTATTATTTTTTAATAGCTATGCCAAGTTAAATAGTGACAAGTAATTTTGAACAGATAAAGTACTTTTTTGTCATACTATTCTTGATATCAAACAAATCATAATGTAATAACAGTCAAATTTAGAGTTTTGAAATATCATTAATAAGATTAATTTTATAAAATTATCTCTAACTAAAAATTTCTTAAAGGATATATCAAATCAGTAAAAACAAGTAATATAAATCGGAGGAAGTATTGTGTGTGACCCTTTAATTGTGTTTGTTACCAAGTCAATACATAGGAAATTAATGGAAAACGCACAACACAAACGAATCAAAAGATGTAAAAAAATACAGAATCTAAATACTTAAAAAGTGAAAAGAAGTCTTAAATAGATCATTTCACAAAATCTAGTCAGAAAAGGAAAAGACATTTTTAAAATTTCAAAATTCGATATCATAAGCACAAGCTTCTAACATTACAAAAACATGAAGTAAGTAGAGAAAATTGAAGGAAATGTGTCTTTTAAATTTTGAATGAAGGATTAGTGACATTGACCTATTTAAAAGGTTAAACTTAATTAAAAAACTTGATTAGGTTAATTGTGGACTTGATTAATATTTTCTAAACTTTTTAATCTTTTCAAAAATACAAATTAACCCACACCCACAAAACTTCCCTCCCTTTACAAATCAATCTCTCTCTTCTCTTTTTCTCTCGATAGTTTCCCTCTCTAACTTCTCCCAACCAACAACTTTTCAAATTTCTCCCTTCAATCTTGTGCAACTTCAACCTCTGGCAACAAATAGTTTTGAGTTCTTGCCCGTTCCTTTTTTACTTTCAATTGTCAGTCGACGTGACAACATTCTCCGGTGACAACAACTTCGAGTTCTTCATCGTTTCTTTTCGATTTTCATGAGTAAAAAATTAGGGCTTTTAAGTTATGACGAAAATGAGGAACTTGATTTGTTGGTGTTAGTTATTTTTTTATGTTTTTTGTTATTTTTTTTAATGTTTGTTATTTTTTAGTTGAATTTCTTATCTGAATGTATCTGCTACTGCTGTTTTTTAATAATGGAAAAAACATGTAACGTGAATCCAACAGATGAGTATTTGTTGCAACATATATGACTAATCTGTTGCACAGACTAGTTATTTGTTGCAATATGTATGACTAATATGTTGCGCAGATTAGTAATCTATTGCAACATATATGACTAATTTATTGCAACAAATGAGTAATCTGTTGGAACATATATGACTAATCTATTGCAACATATATGACTAATTTGTTGCAACAAATGAGTAATCTGTTGGATTCGTTTTATAGTGTTGTAATATGAATCCAACATATGGGTCATCTGTTGCAACAGATTAGTCATATATTGCAATAGATTACTCACTTGTTGCAATAGATAACTCATATGTTGGATTCATGTCGCAGGTTCTATCCATTATAGCAGTAGCAGATACACCAAATAAGAAATTCAACAAAAATTATAATTTTACTTACAAAATAAACTATGAAATAATGTCCAAGTGATATACGAACAAAATTTGACCTAAATTTTTTTAAAAATTTTTTAACAAGGGCACAATGAATAAGTAAAACACATGAAAAATTTCATGAAATAGGTAAAGAAGACAAAAATAATATACCATACATCAAATGCAAAAAGGATCAAGGGGATAAACATTTTAGTTCTCCTAAAAACATTTAAGTTCCCTAATATTTTAATTGCTTTCTAATAGTTGACCTATCTGTTACAACAAATTTTCTATCTGTTTGATAATTTCCAACAAATGAATCATCTGATGCAACATGTTAGTCATCTGTTGATTCAAATTAAACAATTATTAGTAATAACTAAATTGATTTAGCTAAAATTAAAGACGTCTCTACGACAATGGGACAAACATTTGTGTTCTAAAAATATTTGAGTTCCCTAGTATTTTAATTATTTTCCAACAGATTATCTATTTGTTGCAACAAGTTAGTCATTTATTGCAACAGATATTCATAACAGGTTAGTCATTTGTTTATTCAAATTAAGCAATTATTAATAATAACTAAATTAATTTAATTAAAATTGAAGACAAGTCTTTAATACAAGACCTTAGACAAGGGGACAAATGTTTGAATTCTCCTAAAAACATTTGAGCTTTAGTATTTTAAATTATTTTTCAACACATAGAACTCGGAACCAAAATGAGCCACGGAATTAAAAAAGTGATCAAAATAGGCCACCTATTTAAAAAGTTACCAAGATAGGCTAAACGTAATACTTTATTACGTTTTCTACTTTTTTCTTAACAACCAACTAATGGAGTTGACTTTTACAAAAATGTAAGAATTTTTTACATTTTATATATTTTTTATAAAACGTAAGAATTTCTTACGTTTTACACGATAACCGAGTAAAAAAATACAACGAATTATCAAAATAATTAAAAAGGTACTAAAAAAAGAGTTGTTCAACGTAACAAAAAGTTACGTTCTTAACTTTTTTATAACAGTGGTTCCCTACCCACAATTTCTTTTTCCACAAATGTCTCATCACCTCTACTTTTTCCTCTTTTTACATATAATAATTATGAATTTTTTTATTAGTTAAATTTATTTATATTTTACACGTAGTTCAAATAATTTATTTTTTCTAATAAATTTTTACGTTTTACATAAAAAAAAAAGTATCAATTACCTCATTAACTTAACAATTTTCTTATATTTATTCTATATCAAAAAATAATCACTTCTATCCTTAATTATCCGATTTATCTTTTAAAAAATTATACTTTTGAGTTTTCCTCTACTCCAAAATAGTGAAATGTTGAATTATCGTCGATCAAATATGCTACTATATACAAGAATTATATTTTTTTAGGAGTGTTCGTAAAAAAATATTTTTTCTTATATTAATTTAGGAGTGTTCCTAAATTAAATTGTGATTTTTTTCTCCATTAATTATAATATAAAATATATTTGTGCATGTGAGCCTCCTCAATATCCTAATCGAAACACTAATAAAAAACTACAATGAATCACTATCTGAAAAAATTAATTTCATATTTTTAACACACCAAAAAAATATAATTCTCGTATATAGTAGCATATTTGATCGACAATAATTCAACATTTCACTATTTTGGAGTAGAGAAAAACTCAAAAGTATAATTTTTTTTAGAGAGAAATCGAATAATTAAGGATAGAAGTGATTATTTTCTGATATAAAATAAATATAAGAAAATTGTTAAGTTAATGAGGTAATTGATATTTCTATTTTTAATTTTTTTTTTATGTAAAACATAAAAATTTATTACATAGAGGAAAAAATAAATTATTTGAACTGCATGATTAAAAAAATCATAATTATCATATGTAAAAAGAGGAAAAAGTAGAAGTGATGGGACATTTGTGGAAAAAGAAATTGTGGATGGGGACCACTGCTATAAAAAAGTTAAGAACGTAACTTTTTGTTATGTTGAACAACTTATTTTTTAGTATCTTTTTAATTGATTTGATAATTCACTGCATTTTTTTCTTGATTATCGTGTAAAACGTAAGAAATTTTTACATTTTATATTTTTTTTATAAAACGTAAGAATTTCTTACGTTTTACAAAAAAAATGTAAAATGTAAGAAATTCTTGCGTTTTTTATAAAAGTCAACTCCGTTAGTTGACCGTTAAGAAAAAAATAGAAAACGTAATAAATTATTACTTTTAGCCTATTTTGGTAACTTTTTAAATAGGTGATTTATTTTGGTCACTTTTTAAATTCTGTGGCTTATTTTGATTCTGAGTTCACATATATCTTGTCTATTTAATAATTTTCAATAGATGAGTCATATGTTGCAACAATTTAGTCATCTGTTGCAACAAATGTCTATATTTGTTGGATAATTTTCAATAGATGAGTTAACTATTGCAACAGGTTAGTCATCTGTTGCAACAGATGTTTATATATGTTTGGTCATTTTCAACAAATGTCTTTAACTGTTTGGTCTTTTCCAACAGATTATTCATCTATTGCAATATGTTAATTGAAATCGTAATTGAACTTATCAATTCACCTTTAATTTTGGTTAAATCAATGTTGTTATTACTAATAATATCTTAATTTGAATCATTTCAAATAAAATTGGTCAATTAACACTTTACTCAAGACGAATACACTTAGATGATCATGTAATTACTATAAGATTAATTGAAATCGTAATTAAATTATCAATTCATCTTTAATTTTAGTTAAATCAATTTAGTTATTACTAATAATTACTTAATTTTAATTATTTCAAATCAAATTGGTCAATTTATCATTCTACTTAAGACGAAACATTTAGTTGATCATGTAATTACTATAAAATTAATTGAAATTGTAAGTGAACTTACTAATTCATCTTTAATTTTAGTTAAATCAATAGAGTTATTTCTAATTATGGCTTGGTTTGAATCATTTCAAATAAAATTGGTCAATTGATCACTCTACTCAGGATGAACACACTTAGTTGATCGTGTAATTACCATAAGATTAATTGAAACAGTAATTGAACTTATTAATACTTGTTAAATCAATTTAGTTATTATTAATATAATGGCTTAATATGAATCAATAGATGACTAAGATGTTGCAAAATATGACTAATCTGTTGAAAATGACCAAACAGATAAAGACATCTTTTGCAACAGATTAGTCACCTATTGCAACAGATTAGTAATCTGTTGGAAATAACAAACTAATAAAGTCATATGTTGCAACAGATTGGTCATCTGTTAGAAATGACTAGCAGATAAAGACATTTGTTACAACAGATGACTAATCTATTACAACATATGTGTATGTATGTTTGATAATTTTCAACAAATGACTCATCTGGTGCAACAGATTAAATTTGTTGCACTAGGTTATACACTTAAATGATCATGTAATTACTATGAGATTAATTGAAATTGTAATTATTAAATTAATTTGGCTATTACTAATAATGGCTTAATTTGAATCATTTCAAGTAAAATTAGACAATTGATCACTCTACTCAGAATGAATACACTAAGATGATCGTGTAATTAATATGAGAATAATTGAAATCGTAATTGAACTTATCAATTCATTTTTAATTTTAGTTATATCAATGTAGTTATTACTAATAATATCTTAATTTGAATCATTTCAAATAAAATTGGTCAATTAACACTTTACTCAAGACGATACACTTAGATGATCATGTAATTACTATGAGATTAATTGAAATCATAATTAAAATTATCAATTCATCTTTAATTTTAGTTAAATTAATTTAATTGTTACTAATAATTGCTTGATTTTAATTATTTCAAATAAAATTGGTCAATTGATCATTCTACTTAAGACGAAACACTTAGTTGATCAGGTAATTACTATAAAATTAATTGAAATTGTAAGTCAACTTACTAATTCACCTTTAATTTTAGTTAAATCAATATAGTTATTTCTAATTATGGTTTGGTTTTAATCATTTCAAATAAAATTGGTCAATTGATCACTCTACTCAGGACGAACACACTTAGTTGATAGTGTAATTACCATAAGATTAATTGAAACTGTAATTGAACTTATTAATTCATGTTTAATTCTAGTTAAATAAATTTAGTTATTACTAATATAATGGCTTAATATGAATTAATAGATGACTAACATATTGCAAAAGATGAGTAATCTGTTGAAAATGACTAAACAGATAAAGACATCTGTTGGAAATGACCAAACAGAGAAAGAAATCTGTTGGAAATGACCAAAAAAATATAGACATATGTTGCAATAGATGACTACCCTCTTGCAATAAATGACTCATCTATTGAAAATTATCAAACAAATATAGACATCCGTTGCAATAGATGACTAAGTTGTTTCAACAGATGACTCATCTGTTGCAAATTATCAAACATATAGGATATATGTTGGAAAAATAATTTAAAATACTAAAGCTCAGATGTTTTTAAGAGAACCCAAATGTTTGTCCCCTTATCTAAGGTCTTGTCTTTAATTTTAGTTAAATCAATTTAGTTATTACTAATAATTGCTTAATTTGAATCATTTTAAATAAAATTTATCAACTGATCATTCTATTAAGGGCGAATACATTAATTGAAATTGTAAGTGAACTTATCAATTCGTCTTTAATTTAGTCAAAATTAATTAATTTATTACTAATAATGACTTAATTTGAATCATTTGAAATAAAATTGATCGATTAATCACTCTCCTCGAGACGAATACACATAGTTGATCATGTAATTACTATGAGATTAATTGAAATTATAAGTGAACTTATCAATTCACCTTTAATTTTAGTTATATCAATTTAGTTATTACGAATAGTGGCTTAATTTGATTCATTTCAAATAAAATTGGTCAATTGATCACTCTAATCATGACGAATACACTTAGTTGATAATTTAATTACTATGAGATTAATTAAAATTATAAGTTTATCTTTAATTTTAGTTAAATCAATTTAGTTGTTACTAATAATATCTTAATTTGAATTATTTCAAATAAAATTGGTCGATTGATTATTCTACTCAGGACGAATACACTTAGTTAATCATGTAATTATGATGAGATTAATTGAACTTGTAAGTGAACTTATTAATTCGTGTTTAATTTTAGTTAAATCAATATAGTTATTACTAATAATGGCTTAATTTGAATAATTTAAAATAAAATTGATCAATTAATTATTCTACTAAGGATGAAACACTTAATTGATCATTTAATTACCGAGATTAATTGAAATCGTAATTGAACTTACTAATTCATCTTTAATTTTAGTTAAATCAATGTAGTTATTTCTAATAATGGTTTAATTTGAATTATTTCACATAAAATTTGTCAATTAATCATTCTACTTAGTACGAAACACTTAATTGATCATGTAATTACTATGAAATTAATTGAAATTGTAATTGAACTTACTAATTCATCTTTAGTTTTAGTTAAGTCAATATAGTTATTTCTAATGATGACTTATCTTGAATCATTTCAAATAAAATTGATCAATTGATCACTCTACTCAAGCCGAACATATTTAGTTGATCGCGTAATTACTATGAGATTAATTGAAACTGTAATTGAACTTATTAATTCATATTTTATTTTAGTAATCAATTTAGTTATTACTAATAATGACTTAATGTGAATCAATAGATGACTAACATGTTACAACAGATGAGTAATCTGTTGGAAATGACCAAACAAATAAAAACATCTGTTGAAAATGACCAAACAGATATAGACATCTGTTCCAACAAATGACTCACTTGTTGCAACAACTAATTCATCTATTGAAAATTATCAAACAGCTATAGACATCTGTTGCAACAGATGACTAAGTTGTTGCAACATATGACTCATCTGTTGGAAATTACTAAATAGACAAAATATGTGTTGAAAAGCAATTTAAATTACTAAAGCTCAAATGTTTTTAGGAGAACTCAAATGTTTTCCCCCTTGTCTAAGGTTTTGTCTTCAATTTTAGTTAAATTAATTTAATTATTATTAATAATTGCTTAATTTGAATTAACAAATGACTAACCTGTTATAAGCATTTATTGCAACAGATGACTAATTTATTGCAACAAATAGGTGATCTGTTGGAAAATAATTAAAATACTAGGGAACTCAAATATTTTTAGGAGAACTCAAATGTTTGTCCCATTGTTTTAAAGACTTGTCTTTAATTTTAGCTAAATCAATTTAGTTATTACTAATAATTGCTTAATTTGAATCAACAGATGACTAACATGTTGCAACAGATGATTCATCTGTTGGAAATTATCAAACAGAAAGAAAATTTGTTACAATAGATGGGTTATCCATTTGAAAACAATTAAAATACTAGGGAACTTAAATGTTTTTAGGAGAACTCAAACGTTTGTCCCCTCGATCCTTTTGTATTTGATGTATGGTACAATATTTTTTGTTTTCTTTACCTGTTTCATGAAATTTTTCATGTGTTTCACTTATTCGTTGTGCCCTTGTTGAAATTTTTAGAATTTTTTTAGGTCAAATTTTGTTCGTATATCACGTGAACATTACTTCATAGGTGATTTTGTAAGTATAATTATGATTTTTGTTGATTTTTTTATTTGGTATATTTGCTACTGCTACAATGGATAGAACCCGTAACATGAATCCAATATATAGTCATTTATTGCAACAAGTGAGTAATCTGTTGCAACATATGACTAATTTGTTGCAACAGATTAGTCATATATGTTGCAATAGATTACTCATATATTGCAACAGATTAGTCAATATGTTGCAACAAATTAGTCAATATGTTGCAACAGATTGCTTATCTGTGCAACAGATTACTCATCTGTTGGATTCACTTTACATGTTTTATCTACTGTTGAAAAACAGCAGTAGCAGATACACCTAGATGAGAAATTCAACTAAAAATTATAATTTTACTTACTAAAATCACCTACAAGTAATTCCCAAGTGATATACGAATAAAATTTGACCTAAAAAAATTTGATCAAGTAGCAATAGTAGCGGTAACAACAATGTTCAACAACAAGAAGATGATGATGAAGAACAAGAAGAGATGATAATAAAGAACAAGATGATGATAATGAAGAAGAAGATGATGAATAAAGCAATAACAATGAACAACAAAAATCACGAAGAGAGAGAAAACTCCAATAAATGAGAAGAGAGAGAAACGTGCCTTTTTTTTCCCTCCATTTCTAGTTATATTAGGTTTTACATTGGATCAAAGTGTAAATTAAAAAACTTGTGGGTTATTTTTAAACTTTTCTTAATTTCTTAATCCTTAATAAAGTAATTGTCAACTCCACTCAATTATTAAGACTTGTGTCACTCATACTTCATTTTAAAACTCTTTTGTCACCTAGAATCCAAAGCCCCAAGTAAGTACTACATTGTTTGAGAAGAAGAAAGGAAGTACACATATTGCAAAACTGCCAGCTACTTTCAACACTCCAAAAGCTCAAGACAACCACGAGAATCACCTACCAATGGTACTGGACTAAGAACCTGCATAACAAAGTGCGGAAAAATAAAAGTGAGTACGATGAACACGTATACTCAGCAGCATCGTCAATTAACTCTAATATGAAGCAATGGCGGGAACTGATCCTAAACTACCTTATTCAATATTTTCACATATATCAATCCACTTATGTAATGACTCAAACCAGAAACTAAAACAATATTTTATCAGTTCATGACAAAATCAGAACCAAAACTAAAAAATTATTTTTTTAAAAGAATTAATTTTTCTTTTAAAAAATAATTTCTTACCACCACCCACACTTTTTGTAAGACCCCACAAAGTTCCCTCGTAGTCTGAGCCTTTAGAGTGTGTCAAGTGAAGCGTAATTCTTGCTCTAAAAGATTAAGGAGTGACTTCCAAAGTGATTAGTGTTTAAACCTTGCTGAATTTTTCTAAAAATGACTTTTTATCGTGTGGGAAATTGAATTATCTTTCCAACGATACCCATTTCATCGAAATCTGACATCAGAAGAGAAAGATATGGCCATTTTATAGAAAGCAGTAAAATCACCCAGGTGCAATAGAGATGGTTGACGGACTGTTGAGCTTGCGATGGACCATCGCCCAAACCGTCACAGAGGAGGAAGTAAGGCCCCATTCTAGTTGAGTGCGACGATAAGGGTCGATGGACCGTCGGACCCTCTACAGACCATTGCGCCCATCATTGCAGGTGAGGCAGTGAACTAAGTTCTGTCCCAGGTGCGACGGGCAGGACCGACGACCATCGGGCCCTCGATGGACCGTCGCACATCCCGATCAATAATTTTAAGTTGTTTTTAAAAAGGCTTTTAGGTCTTTTCCCACCCTTTTAACACTCAGATATAGCCCAAAACGAAGGAGATGATTTCAGTTCCTCCAAAAACACCAAGTGCTAAGGTTTTCTTCCCCTATGACAAACCCAAATTCCATCTCCAAGAAATTCAAGAACTCACCATAGATTTTACAAATTGAATTAAGATTCAAGATTCCCAAGTCAAAGGCTTCAAGAACCCTCTCTCAAGAGTAAGGAGAAGATCTCAAACAAGTTTGGTCATCCAAGTCATAATCTAAGGTATATGGGATTTGAAAAAAGACATTTCTTTCGTCCTTGTGCCCAAAAGTTACTTTAATTACGAGAATATATGATTTTCTATGTTTTTTTTTATGAAATTAAAGTATGATTTTATACCTTATGTTGTTATTCCTTGAGATTTTAATAGTCCCAATGTCTAGAAATTGAAGTGCATAAGTATGTTGAGATTTTAAGGCAAAATGTTGAAAATTCCAGATTTTCTATATGATTTATGAATCTTTATGATATCTAGTATGAACTTTGATGAGTCTTAACTTGAGATTTGATTATGGGTCATTAAGACCTACTTGAGATTTGCAATTTTGTGAACTTTTATGCTATAAGCACCCATGAATTGAGTACTTTGATATTATTGAGAAAGATTTGGCCTTTTGGTCATAGTAGAGTTGAAATCCACATTGAGTATGATTTAAAGCAAATAGAAATATGTTTTGGTCTTTATTATAGACTCTTGAGTTATTTTGAGGTAGATTTCCTAAGAGTTCTGAGTTGAGTATGGAAGTAGTATTTAGCACAAAGTTGGGTATGATTCCAAGGTCTCATACTCCAGAACTACGTGCCATCGTAGGCTCGGGATTTATGGGCTCAAGGCCGAGATAGTGATCACTAAAGATGTGGTTCTACTCTAATTGGCAAGGATAGAACAGCTCTCCCCAATGTGGGCAAGACGTTGGACTCTATGTAGCTCATATGATTTATGTCGGTTAGAAGAAACTCTCGAGTTCCAAATATCCCAAGTCTAAAAGAGTTCTAGAGTTCCAAAGTGTTATAAGTTCCTAAAAGTTCTGAGTCCTTAAGTTTTAAAGAAGTTTTATTCTCCATAAGATCAAAGCATGAGTTTGAAAATATTATTTTAGCCTTCAAGTACTGAGAATAAGAGGAGAGTATGGATGTTAAAGTTAAGTATAATGACTCATGAGATTTGTGTTACATGCTTTACTATTCATGATTAATGAGTTTTATATTCTAGAATTATTCAAGCCATGTGAGTCATTCCTATTTGCATGCATGATTTTATTAATGAGTATTGATATTATTTTATGAAAAATGCATACACCCCATATACTCAGTACATTCCCAAAGTGCTCATCCATATATACGACTGTGCGCTACATTGTCTCATAATGTAGGTTAATGTGCTCAGTCCCAGCAATGACAGTGATCTCCGAGCATCTCAGCTACATCCTTCTCCTTGGTGAGTCCTCATGGTTCAAGGACCTATATTTGCAGTTTTTTCTGGTTTATAGTGTTTTGAGTTTTTACTTTCAGCTCATTGCGAGTCAGTTGGGGGTCTATCCCAATGGCTCTCCAGTTTGAGTAGTAGAGGCTTTGTCAAACCAGATTGTTAGTTGAAGTTGTGTTCTAGACTATCAGTATTTTTGCTATCCAGACATTGTTCCAGTTATTTTGGATTATAGTTGATATAGTAAGGCATCATTGTTTAGCTTATTTATCCTAAAGCAAGTTTTAGAAGTAGTAACAGGCTCAAAGGGTTAGCTTAGGGCTATTTGTAGCCTTAAGCACCGTGTGACGTCTCGGGATGAGATTTCAAGGTGTTACAAACTTGGTATCAAAGCCAGGTTTAAGAGTCCTAGGGAGTCTGACAAGCTGGATTAAGTAGAGTCTTGATCATCAGTGTGTAGCGCACCACATCTATAGGTAAGAGGCTATAAGACGTTTTAGGAAAAAAGTTGTTTCTTTTTTTCAGATTCTATTGTGTCTACAGTTGTCCCTCTCATCTAAAATCATGCTCTTGTATTTCAGAAAATTCCTCCCCAAAGAGCGAAAGCCCATAGAAACAATAATGAGCAACTTCAACCTGTTGATCCCTTGAATGAGACTATGTCTCATGCTGAGTTTCGAGTGGCCTTTCAGGCATTAGCCCAAGCAGTTACAGTGAATTTCAAGGCCAATAACCAAGCCATAATTACGCATCAGCAGGGAGGTGACTTAGCTACTGCTAGGATCTATGATTTCATGTGGATGAATCCACCAGAGTTCTATGGGTCTAAGGCAGGTGAGGACCCGCAGTTATATCTTAAGAAGGTGAGAAAGATAACTCAAGTCATGTTTATTTCGAAGGAAGAGAGTGTAGAGCTGGCATCTTATCGTCTGAAAAACATTGCTTATGACTGGGTTGTTGCATGGAGGAAGAATAGAGGAGAAAATTTTGCCCCTGTTACTTGGCAGGTATTCCAGGATGCATTCTTGGACAAGTTCTTCCCGCTTGAGATGAGGGAACCAAAGATTGAGGAGTTTATGAACTTGAGATAGGGTTCCATGACTATTAAAGAATACTGCCTTAAGTTCAATCAGTTGGCCAAGTATGCTCCTGATCTGATTGCTGACACCCGAACTAGTATGAGTAACTTTGTGACTGGGATGTCCGGGTTGGTGTTGAAAGAATACAGGACTGAGATGCTAAATAGGGATTGGAACTATCCAAATTGATGATACATACACAGCAAATAGAGGCAGATAAGATAAAAGAAAGAGATAGAGTGAGGGGTAACAAGAGGGCTAGATCCGAGCAGCATTAGTATTGTTAGGCTAGGTCCCATGAAGGGAACCGACCACAGTTCCAAAGCTGTTCGTTTATGCCAACGCCTTCATCAGATAGTGCTCCCATGCCTAGAGACAGGCATGAGCAATGGAATAGGTCTTCTATGTCCCGATCCCAAAATAGTGTAAGTAACAGACCTCGTTATCCTCCATGTACCAAGTATGGTAGAGACCATCCCAGTGAGTGCTTAGCAGACCAAAAGGGTTGCTTTGGCTGTGGCAAGCTGGGCCACAGACTTAGAGAATGTCTGCATGCTAGGCAAGGGAACAGAGATGCTCGACCTTAGACACAGGCTACTAGTGCACCAGCTCCTGTAGCCCATCCCGCCCTTACTCAGGGCGCTTTATCTAGCACTGCTGGAGGTCAGTGCCAAAATAGATTCAATGCCTTACCATCCCGCTAAGAGCAGGAGAACTTTCCCGACATTATTACTGGTATGCTTCGCGCCTTTCACTTTGATGTTTATGTGTTGTTAGACCCCGGGTCAAGTTTCTCTTATGTGACCCCACTTGTAACTGTGAATTTTGAAATGAGTCCCGAAAAGATTCCTGAACCTTTCCTTGTTTCTACTATAGTAGGAAAGTCAGTTGTTGCTAAGTAAGTGTATAAAAATTGTCCTATTACTATTTTTTATAGAGTCATACTTGCTGATTTGATAGAGTTGGACATGGTGGATTTTGATATTATTCTGGGCATGGACTGGCTTCACTGTTGTTATGCATATATAGACTATCGTACCCGTGTAGTTAAGTTTTAATTTCCTGATGAGCCAATCTTCGAGTGGTCTGAAAGTTCGAATCTCCCAAGAGTCATTTTATCTCCTATCTCAAAGCCAAAAAACTAATTTTCAAAGGTTGTATCTATCATCTAGTTAGAGTTAAAGACACTAAATGTGAGGCTTCAACGATTCAGTCAGTCAGCATTGTTAATGAGTTTCCTGATGTTTTTCCAAAAGATCTCCCAAGGGTACCTCCCGATAGAGAGATAGAATTCTGGATTGACCTTCTTCCCGATACTCAGCCTATTTCTATTCCTCCCTACTGTATGGCACCTACAGAGCTTAAGGAGTTGAAAGAGCAACTTCAAGATCTTTTAGATAAAGGTTTCATAAGGCCCAGTGTCTCTCCTTGGGGCGCACCAGTTCTATTCGTACAAAAGATGGATAGTTCTTTGCATATGTGCATTGACTATCATCAGCTTAACAACGTCACAATTAAGAATAAATACCCTCTTTTGAGAATTGATGGCTTATTTGATCAGTTGCAAGGTGCAAGTTATTTCTCTAAGATAAACCTTAGATTCGGCTATCATCAACTTAAAGTAAGGGAGTGCGATATCCTAATGAGAGCCTTCTAAACCTATTATGGTTACTTTGAGTTTTTATTCATGTCTTTCAGGCTATCCAATGCTCCAGCAGCCTTTATGGACCTCATGAATTGAGTGTTCAAGCAATATCTTGATATGTTTGTCATTGTTTCATAGATGATATCCTTGTGTACTCCCATACTGAGAATGACCATGTGGAACATCTTAGAATTGTCCTGCAAACTCTTAGAGATCATCAGTTGTTCACCAAATTCAGCAAGTGTGAATTTTGGCTAAGGTTAGTAGCCTTTCTGGGTCATATTATTTCAGCCGAAGGCATTAGAGTTGATCCCCAAAAGACAGAAGCTGTAAGAAGTTAGCCTAGACCTATCTCTCCATCTGACATTAGGAGTTTCTTGGGTATAGCTGGCTATTACTGCCATTTTGTTGAAGGTATCTCTTCTATTACGTCTTTCATAACCCGGTTGACTCAAAAGAAATTTAAGTTCCAATGGTCAGATTCCTGTGAGAATAGTTTTTAGGAGTTGAAGACTCGACTTACTTCAGCCCCTGTGTTGACTTTGCCTGATGGTATAGATGGTTTTGTGGTGTATTGTAATGCCTCTAGAGTTAGTTTGGGTTATGTGTTGATGCAAAGAGGTAAGGTTATAGCCTATGCCTCTATATATTTGAAGCCGCATGAAAAAAATTACCCAAACCACGATTTTGAATTAGCTATAGTGGTCTTTGCTTTGAAAATATGGAGACACTATCTGTATGGTATTCATGTTGATATGTTTACTAATCATAAGAGCCTGCAGTATGTGTTTACTTAGAGAGAGTTGAATCTTAGATAGAGGAGGTGGTTAGAGTTGCTAAAGGATTATGATATAAGTGTGCTATACCATTTGGGCAAGGCCAATGTAGTGGAAGATGCCCTTAGTAGGATGTCTATGGGCAGTGTGGCTCATGTAGAGGATGGTAAGAAAGAGTTAGCTCGTGATGTACATCATTTGGCTATACTGGGTGTTAGGTTGCTTGATTCAGATGAGGGGAGTATCTTGGTGCAGTGTAGTTCTGAATCGTCTTTAGTTTCAAAAGTAAAGGAGAAGCAAGACAGGGATCCTAGTTTGGTCAGACTGAAGGAGTCAGTTAAGGACCAAAAGGTATAGGTTTTCTCCCAAGAGGGAGATGGTGTGTTGAGATTGTAGGGTAGATTGTGTGTTCCATGTGTTGATGATCAGAGGCAGAGGATTATGGCTGAAGTGCATGGCACGCAGTATTCTATTCATCTCGGCGCTACTAAGATGTACCATGACTTGCGGGAAATTTATTGATAGAGTGGTATAAAGAAGGATAGAGTTGAGTTTGTAGCAAAGTATGCAACGTGCCAATAGGTTAAGGCCGAGCACCAAAGACCTGGTGGTGTGATGCAAGAGTTTAGTATACCCACTTGGAAATGAGAAGAGGTGAATATGAATTTTGTGACTGGTTTACCTCTTTTGCGTTGTCATCATGATTCTATCTGGGTGGTTGTGGATAGGTTGACTAAGTATGCGCATTTCTTGCCTATGTATACATCTTATACAGATAAGGATTATGCTAGATGGTATATCCAGGAGTTATTTAGATTGCATGGAGTCCCCTTGTCTATCATTTTAGATAGGGCTACTCAGTTCACTTCACAGTTTTGGAGAGCTTTTCAAAAGGGTCTTGGTACCCAAGTTCACCTGAGTTCTATTTTTCATCCGCAGACAGATGGTCAAGCTGAGAGGACCATCCAAACTTAGGAGGATATGTTGAAAGCATATGCTCTTGACTTCAAAGGTAGTTGGGATGAGCATTTTCCATTGATTGAGTTTGCCTATAACAACAGTTATCATGCTAGCATCAAGATGGCACCATTTAAGGCTTTGTATGGTAGAAGATGTAGATCACCCATAGGTTGGTTTAAAGTGGGTGAGACTGCTGTGATTGGGCTAGATGCAGTGTTTGAGGCTATGGACAAAGTTAAGTTGATTAGAGAAAAGTTAAAGATAGCTTAGAGTCGTCAAAAGTCATACGCCGATGTGAGGAGAAGGTATCTTGAGTTTGAGATGGGTGATTTGGTGTACTTAAGGATTTCACCCATGAAAGGGGTGAAGAGGTTTGGTAGAAAAGGAAAGCTTAGTCCCATTACTCTGGCCCTTATAGAGTTTTGATTTGTTTTGGGAAAGTAGCCTATGAAGTTTAGTTTCCCGCAGAATCGTCAGCTATTCATCCTGTTTTTCTTGTCTCCATGCTTAAAAAGTATATTGGTGATTCCGTTGTAGTGGATCCTTCAGAGAGTACTGATATTCAGAACAATCTTTTATTTGATGAGATTCCTGTTGAGATCCTAGATTTCCAGATCTGTAGACTGAGGAATAAAGAGATTTCGTAAGACTTAGCTAGAAGCCCATCAATTTCTGCTCCCAGGTGACGACCTAGGCTGACGGGCTATCACAGATCTGACGGCTTATCAGGCTTGGTCATCATCTGAAAATTTCAGCAATTGAGAAGTGATTTTGTAGGGGTATTTTGGTCTTTTCCCTCACCCTAAACCTTACCCCCATGACATAAAATGCCAAAAATACATACTTAGCTATTGTGATTTAGTTTCAAAAGCTCTTAACCCTCTTTGTTCTCAAAATCAAACTTAGGGTTTCTTCTCGATTAACTTTAAGACCCTATCACACTCTCAGGTAATCAGGAATTAAGATTCCCGTTCCAGAACCTTCAAGAAAAGTCATTCTCTTTCAAGATTCAAACTTTTGAGGTATGTTAGATGTTGATTCTTGGGTTACTTTCACCCAAGAAGTTCAAGAATCCTTTTGTAAATTCAAGATTATATATTTATGAGATTGTTATGATTTTTGTGAATAGAAATTGAAGTTCATGTTGTTGATGAGTTTTAATTCATGACTTGATTTCAAAGATCCAAACTTTGATCCTACTATGTGAGGTTCATGCTAAAACCCCTTCAAGTTGCATGATATTGATATATTCATGATAATAAAGTATAGAATCTGTGGTATAACCAAAGCATGCTCCCCATATGTTTGATAGAATGCTTAAGTAAAGAGAATAGTGCATTTTTAGTATGTTAAGCATGAAATCCCCAATTATGTGATAACTAGTACATGCCAAGCATTTTTTGAAATGCCTTAGTGAATGTATTATGATAAGTTGCATGCATTATTATCCATGTGTATTTGTTATTGAACAACTATGAGATATTAGTATGCATACCTATACATTTACATGTTTATGACATTCAAGTGATTGACGAGATATCGTATTGATTGTGTTGTGAGTGAATGTCCATTGTCATGATATTCAAGTGTGGTCCTATATTATTTATTTATGCTATCGAGTCCTGAGGGTATTCCAGAAGACTTAGCTGCTTGTTTAGAGCCCAGTTAGTCTCAAGATAATCTCAGTTGTGCTATGATCAGTAGAATTCAGTTAGCTACAAAACTTAAGAAAATTCAATAATCTCAGTACTAGTTCAATCCAGTCTCCGTATCAGTCGAAATCAGTTCCGTATCTAGTTCAGACCTCAGTAGTATTTAGAATTCAGTTTAGATTTCAGTAAAGTTGAGTAAGTTACAGAACTCAATAGTATTCAGACAGAAAGTAGAATTCTGAAGTGTTCTGTCAGTCAATGGAATCAAGTGAACTCAGTTAGATCAGTTAAGTAATATGATCAGTAATAGATTTAGCTCACTCTAATAAAGTTTAAGAATCAGTTCAATGTTTTTTAGTTGGGAGTAGGAACTAGCATCGAGCGAGTGCAGGGACGACGGCTTCCCCGTTAGAGAGGCAGAGTCATTAGCATCAGTCTCTGAACTCTAGAACTGCGTAGACAGCATAAAACCTGCAGTCACCCATTATATTAAGGCTTGACTACCTTCTAGGAGTCACCTGATGCCTTAGGCTTGACTTCCTGCTCAGGGTCACCCTTTAGATAGGCTTGACCATAGTAATGTCTTTACCCATGGCACGGTACTAACACCCTTCCAGATGGGGTTACAGGTTAGACCCCACCAGTTCAGATCCAGGCATGTCGATTAAGTAAGAAATCTCACAGTTTCAGCTTCAGATTCAGTCTCAGTGAAGAACTCAGATAGTTCTTCAGATTTAGGACCATCAGATACGGTCACATAGCTCAGTGAGGAACTTAGATAGTTCCCCAAATTCAGAGATCACCCACTAGATCGGCTTGATCTCAAACTCAGTCAATCATTATGATTATTAGTAGATTCATAGATCACCCGCTAGATAGGCCTGATCTTAGATATATACCATTATCATCACAGTAGAATCAGAGGTCACCCACTAGATAGGCCTGATCTCAGATATAGTCAATCATTATTATTATGAGTAGTCTTAGTAGTTCAGTATCCCAGAGTCAGTGAACTCAGATATCAGTACTAGTAGACTCAGACATCAGTAAGTCAGTATTCAGAAACCAGTATTTAGAAGTTAGTATTCTGTGTTACTACAATTTTAGTGATAGTTTATGCATTCATGCATGTATTCTCATTCAACATACTCTGATTGTCTAGTCAGTATTGTTCATGCATAAGCCATTGCATTTAGCCTTACCTCATCTAGCATACCAGTATATTCAAAGTTTTTACGCATAGTTTTCTCTTGCGCTATGGTGTATTATACCATAGGTTCAGAAGCGCGAGATCCAGAGTACCCTTAACAGTCTAGACTCAGTCAGCAGTAGTAGACATAGCAGCGAGTCCTCATCATTTGAGGATGCTTCTAATTTTAGTATTACATTATATTCAGTTTATTTCAGTAGTTGGAGTTAGTTGGGGACATGTCCCATCAAATCCTTATTCAGACAGTTCAAAGGCTTTCAGACTACAAAGCTTTTTAGACTAGTTATACAGACATTTGTTTCAGTTTTGATATTGATAGACATTGTTCAGTTGTATGTTAAGTTTTTGAACCTTATGGCAAGTTTTCGCCAGTTTTCTGCATGTATTTTATTATATTATGCAGTGCTTAGTACAGGTACCAGAAAAGGGTTAGCTTGTGGTCCTGTAAGATCATAAGCACCGTGTAGCATTCTGGTTATAGAAAATTGGGGAGTTACAAACTTGGTATCAGAGCTTAAGGTTCAATAGTATCCTAGGGTGTCTAAAAGTCGCATCTAGCAGAGTCTTATGCATGGGTGTGTTGCGCACCACATTTATGTACAGAAGGCTATAAGATGTTTATAGAAATAGTTTCCCTTCTTTTATATCTCAGATCGTGCTGTAGATAGGCTCTCTAAGAAACTTATGTGGATTCTCATCATGTTCCATTCATGTCCACTTTACCTTACTTTTAAGGTAACATAAATATTGAAGCCCAAAGTCCTACAGATAGAGCTTTCTCAGACAGTCCCCGCAGATAGTTTCAGGATAGTGTTGTCTAAAGTTGGGCAGAGTATGTTTCATGGGGTTAGTTGTATAAAGGGTGAATCAGTAGGCTTGAAAGAATGTATGCAAGGGTTTAAGTTTAGTAATTTGAAGTTATATGTGTTTTTAATGTGAGTATAGTGGTAATCCTCATGGTATGGGGAGAATATAAGTTTAATTGATGTGACATTTGAAGGCTAGGATGAGAGTAGCAAGATTATTAAATATTTGTGGATATTCATATTATGCTTTAGAAACTAAGCTTGAAATCTTTGAAGAATTTAAGTTGGTGGAGTTTAGACTAAGTATGAAGGTGTGGATGTAAGTTAAAAGATGTGATATTAGCAGCCCATGATAGTAGCGGATGTTATGTTGATGTATAAATGGCTAGACATATTTTAGAGATTTCAGTAGGCTGGAACCGTGCAGGGATAATTTAAGTTTATGGGCTTCAAACTAAGTATTAAGGTGTGCAGGTGGTATAAGTAGCCTATAAAGGAATAGAAGCAGATAATGTGTTAGTGAGACAAACATGTCTCGAAAGGAGTGTAAGTATGTGATGATGATTGCAGTGACTAAAAAGAGTTAAGAGTTATCTCCCAGGAGATAGTATTAGTAGTTTAGAGTTTAGTAAAGTGTTCACAGACTTACGATGATGGATTGAGGCTAAGGTGGAGAGTATAGTAGAAAGAGTACAGAAGAAGTACTTTAGTTAAGTATAAGTTTTCAGCATTAGTTAGTTAGTAGAGCCAGCAAGTCAGTTTAGCAGTCAGACAGTCAGATTCGCATAGATTATTTTCTCGTCTTTTCACATAATCATGCTATCAAAAATCTCAGACATATAACTATTCCAATATAGAATATTATAGTAGTTACGAGTATAACTCAGTCCATGAGTCATACATTAGATTCAGATCCCAGACATTTAGTTATGAACCAGTTCATAGGTGCCTTGTGCATTGCCTCAGTTTTCTTAAGTACTTCGGTGAAGTAAGTGTTCTTAGAGGGACATAGTGTACCATGGGGGAGATACCCTATAACTCCCTGATGTTTTCAATTCCTAAAGCCCATTCAGTTTTATGCCCAGATTCTTATTACAAGCTTTGCATCAGTTATCATTGCATAGTCAGTCATGCTTTCAAGAGTTAGTTCAGTCAAATATTCATGCATTAGATATACATGTTTAGTAGAAAAATTTAGTTCATCAGTGTATTCAGTCATGCGTTCATGAGAACTCAGTCAAGTATCCATGCATCAGATATGCATGTTCATTATGAGAATTCAGCTTATCAATAGTTTCAACCATGTATCCCAGCATAAGATATACATGTTCAGAATAAGAACTCAGAATATCAGTAGTTCCAGTTGCATAGTCATGTTTTAGATGTTCTTGTCCCTTAAGTAAGCTTAGTCGATTAGTACTCTTAGCCTAAAAAGCGACATTCGAGGACGAATGTTCCCAAGGGAGAGATATTATAATACCCCGAGATTCCTAACCGACAGTAGAACCATGCTTAAAGCTCATGATAAATAAATTCTAGTGATTTGGTAGTTTTATGATCAATGATGTAGATAAAGGCCTCAAATATGTCCTAGCTATTAGACAAATCAAAACATGCGTTACCGATTAAATTCTTGGGAAGGATATTGGTATAGTTAACTTCAAATGAGTATATCTCTTGTATACTATGAATTTTTGATCTCATGACCCATCAACAGATGGATAATTAAATTAGATTTCCAACGATACCAATTTTGCCCAAATTCGATATTAGAGCAAAAAGTTATACCCATTTTACTCTAGCTTGTCAGCCTGGCAACTAAGTGACGACATGAGCTGACGGCTTATCAGCCCATATCGTTAGACTTAGATAGAAACCCATCAATTTCAGCTCCCAGGTGACGACCTGGGATGACGGGCTATCACAGATCTGATGGCTTATCAGCCTTTATCGTTAGCTAAAAATTTTAGCAACTAGGAAGTGATTTCATAGGGGTATTTTGGTCTTTTCCCTCACCCTACACCTTACCCCCACGAAATAAAATGCGAAAAACACATACTTAGCTATTGTGATTTAGTTTCAAAAGCTCTTAATCCTCTTTGTTCCCAAGAACAAACTTATGGTTTCTTCTCAATTAACTTCAAGACTTCATCACACTCTCCACAAGGTAATCAAGAATTAAGATTCGCATTCCAGAACCTTCAAGAACAGTCATTCTCTTTCAAGATTCAAGCTTTTGAGGTATGTTAGATGTTGATTCTTGTGTTTCTTTCACCCAAGAAGTTCAATAATCCTTTTGTAAATTCAAGATTATATATTTATGAGATTGTCATGATTTTTGTGAATAGAAATTGAAGTTCATGTTGTTGATGAGTTTTAATTTATGACTTGATTTCAAAGATCCAAGATTTGATCCTACTATGTGATGTTCATGATAAAACCCCTTAAAGTTGCATGATATTTATGTATTCATGATAATTAATTATAGAATCTGTGGTATAACCAAAGTATGCTTCCCATATGTTTGATAGAATGCTTAAGTAAAGAGAATAGTGCATTTTTAGTATGTTAAGCATGAAATCCCCAATTATGTGATAACTAGTACATGCCAAGCGTTTGTTGAAATGCCTTAGTGAATGTATTATGATAAGTTGCATGCATTATTATCAATGTGTATTCCTTATTGAACAACTATGAAATATTAGTATGCATACCCTATACATTTACATGTTTATGACATTCAAGTGATTGACGAGATATCGTATTGATTATGTTGTGAGTGAAAGTCCATTGTCATAATATTCAAGTGTGGTCCTATATTATTTATTTATGCTTTCGAGTCCTGGGGGTATTTATACCTGAAAACTTAGCTGCTTGTCTAGAGCCAGGTCAGTATCAAGATAATCTTAGTTATGCTATGATCAGTAAAATTCAGTTAGCTACAAAACTTAAGAAAATTCAGTAATCTCAGTACTAGTTCAATCCATTCTCCGTATCAGTCTCAGTTTCGTATCTAGTTCGAACCTCAGTAGTATTCAAAATTCAGTTTAGATTTCAGTAAAGCTCAGTAAGTTACAGAACTCAATAGTATTTAGACAGAAAGTAGAATTCCAAAGTATTCCGTCAAACAATGGATTCAAGTGAACTCAGTTAGATCAGTCATGTAAAATGATTAGTAAAATATTTAGATCGGTCTAATACAGTTTAAGAATTAATTCAGTGTCTTTTAGTTGGGAGTAGAAACTAGCACCGAGCGAGTGCAGGGACGACGACTTCCCCATTAGAGAGGCAGAGTCGTTAGCATTAGTACCTAAACTCTAAAATTGTGTAGCCAGCGCAGGACCAGGAGTCACCCATTAGATTATGGCTTGACTACCTTCTAGGAGTCACCCAATGCCTTAGGCTTGATTTCCTGTTTAGGGTCACCTGTTAAAGAGGGTTGACCATATTAGTGTCTTTACCTGTGGCACGGTACTAACACCCTTCCAGTTGGGGTTATATGTTAGACCCCACCAGATCAGATCGGGGCATGTCGGTTAAGTGAGAACTCCCATAGTTTCAGCTTCAAATTCAGTCTCGTCAAGAACTAAGATAGTTCTTCAGATTTAGGACCGTCAGATACGGTCACACAACTCAGTTTGGAACTTAGATTGTTCCCCAGATTCATAGATCACCCATTAGATAGGCTTGATCTCAAACCTAGTCAATTATTATGATTATTAGTAGATTTAGAGATCACCTGCTAGGTAGGACTGATCTCAGATATAAACCATCATCATCATAGTAGAATCAGAGGTCACCCACTAGATAGGCCTGATCTCAGATATAGTCAATCATTATTATTATGAGTAGACTCAGTTGTTCAGTATCCCAGATTCTGTGAACTTAGATATCAGTACTAGTAGACTCAGACATGAGTAACTCAGTATTCAGAAACCAATATTCAAAAGTTAGTATTCTGTGTTACTATGATTTCAGTGATAGTTTATCCATTCATGCATGTATTCTCATTTAGCATACTTAGACTGTCTAGTCAGTGTTGTTCATGCATAAGCCCTTGCATTTAGCCTTACCTCATCTAGCATACCAGTACATTCAAAGTACTGACACATACTTTTCTATTGTGCTATGGTGTCTTATACCATTGGCTCAGAAGTGCGAGATCCAAAGCACCCTTAATAGTCCAAACTCAGTCAGTAGCAGTAGACATAGCAGTAAGTCCTCATCATTCGAGGATGATTCTTATTTTTGTATTACATTAGATGCAGTTTATTTCAGTAGTTGGAGTTAATTGGGAACATGTCCCATCAACTTCTTATTCAGATAGTTCAAAGGCTTTCAGACTACAGAGCTTTTCAAACTAGTTATACAGATAATTATTTCAATTTTGATATTGATAGACATTATTCAGTTGTATGTTAAATTTTTGAACCTTATGGCAAGTTTTCACTAGTTTTCTGTATGTATTTCATTATATTATGTGGTACTCAGTACAGGTTCCTGAAAAGAGTTAGCTTGCGTCCTTCAGGATCATAAGCACCGTGTAGCATTCCGGTTATAGAAAATTGGGGAGTTACAAACTTGGTATCAGAGCCTAAGGTTCAATAGTGTCCTAGGGTATCTGAAAGCCGCATCTAGTAGAGTCTTATGCATGGGTGTGTTGCGCACCACATTTATATACAGAAGGCTTAAGATATTTATAGAAATAGTTTCCCTTCTTTTATGTCTCAGATCGTGCTGTAGATAGGCTTTCTAAGAAACTTATGTGGATTCTCCTCATGTTCCATTTATGTCAGCTTTACCTTACTTTTAAGGTAACATAAATAGTGAAGCCCA
>NW_025847926.1:226773-318806 GCF_002878395.1 Capsicum annuum | reverse complement strand
TGATCTCAAACTCAGTCAATCTTTTGATTATTAGTAGATTCAGAGATCACCAGCTAAATTGGCCTGATCTCATATATAAACCTTATTATCACAGTAGAATAAAAGGTCACCTGTTAGATAGGCCTGATCTCAGATGTATTCAATTATTATTATTATGAGTAGACTTAGTTGTTCAGTATCCCAGAGTCAGTGAACTCAGATATCAGTACTAGTAGACTCAGACATCAGTAAGTCAGTATTCAGAAACCAGTATTCAGAAGTTAGTATTCTGTGTTACTATGATTTCAGTGATAGTTTATGCATTCATACATGTATTCTCATTCAGCATACTCAGATTGTTTAGTCAGTATTGTTCATGCATAAGCCCTTGCATTTAGCCTTAACTCATCTAGCATACCGGTACATTCAAAGTACTGACACATACTTTTCTCTTGCACTATAGTGTCTTATACCATAGGTTCGAAGCGCGAGATCTAGAGTACCCTTAACAATCCAAACTCAGTTAGCAGCAGTAGACCTAGCAGTGAGTCCTCATCATTTGAGGATGCTTCTTATTTCAGTAGTACATTAGATTTTGTTTATTTTAGTAGTTGGAGTTAGTTGGGGACATGTCCCATCATCTTCTTATTCAGACAGTTCAAAGTCTTTCAGACTATAGAGTTTTTCAGACTAGTTATACAGACAGTTGTTTCAGTTTTGATATTGATAGTAATTATTCAGTTGTATGTTAAGATTTTGAACATTATGGCAAGTATTTGCCAGTTTTCCGAATTTATTTCATTATATTATGCAGTGTTCAGTACAAGTACTAGAAAAGGGTTAGCTTGTTGTCCTTCAGTATCATAAGCACCGTGTAGCATTCCGATTATAGAAAATTGGGGCGTTATAAATTTCAAGGTATCATACCCCAGAAATATGTGCCACTGTAGATTTGAGATTTATTGGCCCAAGGATGAGATAGTGATCACTAAATATAAGGTTCTACTCTGATGGATAGGATAGAACAGCTCTCCCCAATGTGGGTAAGATGTCGGACTCCATGTAGCTCACATGATTTATGTCGGTTAGAAAAAACTCCCGAGTTCCAAGTGTCCTGAGTCTAAAAGAGGTCTAGAGTTCCCAAGTGTTAAAAGTTCCTAAAAGTTCTGAGTCCTTGAGTTTAAAAGAAGTTTTACTCTCCACAAGATCAAAGCACGAGTTTGAAAGTATTGTTTAAAGCTTCCTTTAGCCTTCAAGTATCGAGAATAAGAAGAGAGTATGGATGTTAAAGTTAAGTTTAATGACTCACGAGATTTGTGTTACATGCTTCACTATTCATGATTCATAAGTCTTATATTCTAGACTTATTCAAGCCATGTGAGTCATTCCTATTTGCATGCATGATTTTATTAACAAGTATTGATATTGTTTTATGAAAATGCATACACCCCTATATACTCAGTACATTCCCAAAGTTCTGATCCATATATACGTCTGTATGCTACATTGTCTCACAATGTAGGTACAGGTGCTCATTCCCAGCAGTGACAGTGATCTCCAAGCATCGTAGCTACATCCTTGTCCTTGGCGAGTCCTCATCGTTCAAGGACCTATATTTGCAGTTTTTTTCCGCTTTCATAGTGTTTTGAGTTACTACTTTCAGCTCATTATGAGTCAGTTGGGGGTCTGTCCCAATGGCTCTCCAGTTTAAGTAGTAGGTTTTGTCAGACTAGATTGTCAGTTGAAGTTGTGTTCTAGACTATCAGTATTTTTGCTAACCAGACATTGTTTCCAGTTATTTTGGATTATAGCTGACACAGTAAGGCATCATTGTTTAGCTTATTTATCCTAAAGCAAGTGTTAGAAGTAGTAATAGGCTTAAAGGGTTAGCTTAGGGCTACTTGTAGCCTTAAGCACCGTGTGACGTATTGGGATGAGATTTTGGGGTGTTACACTATTTTTATCCCCCCTGATACACCGCACAAACACACACACAGTGTTTATCCTTGCCTCCCCACCCTAACCCCCTACACCCAACTCCTAAATCTTTTTAAGAAAATTAACAAATTTAAAGTCTTTCTACCCCTCTCCCCGCACCATAGCCCTACTCCCAACCCACCCATACCTTCCAAAGAAATATTTTTTGAAAAAATAATATTTTTTTTCAAAAATAAAAAAACTAAAAATTTAAAAAAAATTGCTCCCCACCTCCACCCTGCCCCTTCCCCTCCCCCAGTCTTCTCCCCCAATTTTCTTTTAAATCAAATGAAATTTTAAAATAAAAAATAAAAAATGCCCCATTCCCCACTCCTATTTTTTTTATTAAAAAAGTACAAAAAAAATTTCTCTTCCCCCTAACCCTAACCCCAACTACCCTAGCCCTTTTTCTTAAAAAATGATTAAATTTTTGTTGTGCAATTAGAAGTTTCAAGCATTGATGGGTGATCTTTGTGTGTAAATTGATACCCATATTTTACCCATTTTATTCATATTTGTATGAACTTTTAACATGAGTTGAAATCCATATTTACCCATTTAAAATAATAGAAACAACATAAATCCCACTATTTAGCTACTTAATTACCCTCTCTCGTATTTGTTAATTGTTTTTCCTCTATCCTAGATTTTTATTAATAATATACATTGCTTGACGTCAATAAACATTACAACTTATGTATATGAGTTAACTATTTTATCAATAATTAAAAAAAATAAATTAGTCGCCTTTAATATGTTACGCAATTAATGTCATCTTTATGAAATTATGATTAATGGACCCTTAAATTCAGTAACAACATTTCAATTTCATAAATTTTGAATCAACAAATCAATTTCATCGATCAAAATTGCTTTGTTTTCCCAACCAATTTGTTTTCAATTCCTGAAGCTTTGTTTTTCGTCAAAACTTATCAAGAATATGAGCATCACAATTCTCTTTAGGCATTTTAGTGTCTAGCAATTCAAAATATTATATGAACATTATAAAAGTGATGGTATTGTTGTTTTAGAAAGTATCTCATATTTGAGGTTGATTTCGGCTATTGCACCAGAATTATATATTGAGGAATCTAGGAAAAGAATTGATGTTTGATATGTCGTAGAAGACAATTCTTCACCAATTATTATAAGGAATGATAATGGAGTGAGGCTGTATATGGAGTTGAAGAGAAATTTTTTTGAATTTGTAATGTATCCTTTGTGCATAACGACATTGGATAAGTCAAAGAAAATGTTTGACTTTGACCGTAAAACTAGAGCTGTCGTTTGTGTTGAAGAAATGGAAATAGATGTTCTTGCTCTTTCAGTTTTTTTTCATGACCCGAGGCTACCCCTTAGTAGTAATACGGTGCTTAAGGCCACAAGTGACCCTAAGCTAATCCATGATCTAGTACCTGCTATGAGCACTGAATAAAAGAAGAATACAAGTATCATATATAGAAGTTAAACTGATAAAAACTCTGTCAAGATAAAATACTAAAACAATACCCAACATGTCCAAAACTACTAATAAAACTAAAATTAAGTCTGACTATCTGAAAGCCTCTAGAACATAAAGAGTTGATGGGACAAATCCCCAACTAACTCCGACTGACTGAAACAAAAGAAGTACTAAAAATAACTACAAATAACTTGTTCTTGATCAATGAGGACTCACCATAACTGCTGCTGAGTGGCACTGGACTAACTAAAGACAATCAAGGAACTAAGCGTCCGAACCTATATTGTGAAATCAATATGTCGTAAATGAGAGTATGCAATCAGTGCTTTGGATTTACTATTATGTGAGTAAGGACTAACTGAAATACATATGGATACTGAACATGAATACATAAACATGTAAAAAGAATAAAAGACCAAGTAAAATATGTACTGGAGTAATCTGTAAGGCTGGCTGATTGAATAGCTGATAAATTGAACATTTGGTCATGCGAACCTGAGCTGATATAATTTGAATACTGAATTAAAATTGTGAGAGCTATCATATAATCTACATGCCCCAATTTGAGTTAATCAGGGTCTAACTTGTAACCCCAGTTGGAAGGGTGTCAGTACTTTGCCACAGGTACTAATATTGGTTGTGTGGGTCAACTAATCTGATGTCCCAAAGGACTAGGGTGTTAGTCCTCTACTGGCCGGTGACCCTTAAGAGAGTGGAATTCCCCTACTGGTGGGTGGTATCTCAAAACCTACGCTGACTACATAGCTCTGGAACATAGGCACTGCTACTAAAGGTACCAGTCCTCTACTGGTCGATGAGCCTTCATCCCTAGGTTAGCTTGGTGCTAAATCTTACTCCTAACTGAACTAAAACTGGTACTGATTTAAGTTAACAAGAGTCATAACTGATAATTGCTCAATATGAATATGATAATCTGAATATGATGATAAAATCATGATTTGACTGACTTGAAACTTAAAAATCTGAAACTTTTGTAAACATATAGGTATCAGGTATTCAAAACCCACCAGCACTGAACAATACTTTAGTGCAATAACATCATCGCCCTCTTGTAAGTAAATTAATAATTCATAGACCCAAAACATAGTATATTTTACTAAACCGATGAAATCCATGATTATGAGTATGAGAATATGTTAAATTATGAGGACAATATGCTCGCATGGTTTATTTCATAATGTCACGACCCGAGACTACCCCCTAGTCATAACACGGTACTTGGAACCACAGGTGATCCCAAGCTAACCTATGAGTTGGTATACTGTTGGGAAATTGATTTAATATGTAAAACAAAACTTAATTTGCTGAGCGGAAGCATACTTATGAAAAGTCTGAATACAACTAATGCTGATACAATTTACATCATGATAAAGTTGAATAAAGAAACTCAAATTACATGACTTACTCTGACTGACATCTATGAAGCCTCTACTATTCTGACTATAGATAGCTAGGATATGCCTTAACTACCACTAATCAATACATAAGGAAAATAAAAAATAAAGTACATGATCCACAACTACCTAGAGTGCTCAAAATAGGAGAACTCATCACCTGCAGGCTAAAAGTTGCAAATTATATGACCCAGGTATGAGAGCTACATATGGTACCTATATTATGAAGGATGTAGCCACAAACGCATATGTTTGGTTAGTAAGTTGGAATGTACTGAGTATATGGAGACACGAACTAAATCATGGAAATATTTTAAACATGTTGTAAAACTAAGGATATAAGTTATTTGCTGAAATATACATTTGAAACATGACAATATGTGAAAACTGTAAATCATAGAAAGTTTATAGATCATGAACTGAAACTAATTCTGTAAGGTAAGAGGTGATAGAGACATAAATTCTGTAAGCATTCTCTTATGGGGCTGAATATGCTGTAGAAGCTATATTGAGGATGACGTATGAATACTGGGTTTGAAACTATGTGGTGGGAACTGACTTAACTCATGGATCTGAATATGCAAACATACTTATCCTGAATGAATAAACTTACAAAACCAACATAACATGTATTAAGTAGATCTGATTAACTGAATGACTGATGTCTTTGTGACCGAACAACTGAAAACTGAGAAAAGGGATAACTAATATTGGTATGTTGAGTAGTGAAAATATGAATACTTATCATGTAAAACTGAACTATACTTAGTCTGATAATTGGACTGAAATTATGGGGTACTGTACATATGAGATAAAGACTTGCTGAATAATACGAGATAACTGAGCATGAATGCATGAAAAACTGTAATATCTGAGCATGCAAGGCCAAGCAAATACATATTTCTAAATAATTTGAGCTAAAAGACTGAAATCTTATAATTGAATAACTAAGAATCTGTACACTTGGTTAAGCAAATCAAAACTGAAAATACACTGAATACTTACTGAGACTGTGGGAGCCATTATGTAACCGACATAAACCATGTAAGCTATCATGGAGTCCAATGTCTGACCCATATTGAGGAGGGTTATTCTATCCTTGCCATCAAAATAAAACTTGAACCGTAGTGATCACTAAACTTATATCTCGAAGGACTAAGGAGTCACCCTCTACTGGCAGGTGCTCTCATGAGGTATGTGGCAACCCTCAACTGGCAGGAAAATATCCCAAACTTACACTGACTATGTAATTCTGGAACTCGAGGATTGCTACTAAGGGTTACACCTTCTACTGGCAGGTGAGCCTCCATCCTTGGGTTCGCTAGGTGCTAAATCTTACTCCCAACTGAAAGACACTGAAATACTAACTGGTGCATACACTGATAACTGATAACTGATAACTGATAAGCTCGAGTCATAATGTTCTAAAAATAATAGTGCATACGGATTCTAAGGTAATTACAAACATATAAACAAATAATTCTCAACATGATCATGATGTTCTGAATATGACATTAAAACCATGGTCTGACTAACATATTACTTGAAAAATGAAAATCATGTAAAACACATAGGTATCGAGTTTCATAACCCACCAACAGTGGATGATCATTAAAAATATGACATTTAAAGTCAAATTGTAGTATTGAATCATGGTTCAACTTAAAACATGGTCATTTCATCAAACACAGGGAAAACATGGAATTCACTTGAAAAAGCATGAAAAACTTAAATTCATAGCATGAGGAATTCAAAATCTTGCATGGACTGAATTTAATTAAAATCACCATAAAAACAGGAAATTCAATCTTTCTTGAACATATAAAATATCATAATGATAGAAAATTCACTCTTTAATTGAAAGGAAAGGGTTTTGAGCTCCATGGGTGAAAGGGATCCATGAATGAATACCCCACATACCTTAAGCCTTTAACTTGAGAGGAAAATACAATTCTTGATGCTTTCTTAAAGGTTCTTGAACTTGGGAGAACTTGAATTCTTGATTTCTTGGGAAAAACAAATTGAATTTGTTCTTGGGGGAAGGGAATGGTTTTCTTGAGATGAAAATTGGAGAAGAAGGGCAAAATTATACCCTAAATGATTCCTAAGTCATGTTATGGACGAATGGGTTGAGGAAAAGACCCAATTGCCCCTAAATTATTTAGATAAAAAAATTGGGCGCAACTACGTCACTGCGATGCGGTCTTATTGTGGTAGCTTACTGAATCTGACGAAAATGATCATAAATTTTTGCTCAGGTATCAAATTAAGGGAAAATTGGTATCGTTGGAAAACTAATTCAATTATCTACAATTTGGTGGATCTTGAGCTAAAAAATTCTATAGATGTAAAAAGTTATACCCATTCAAAGTTGACCCTTGTATAATCGAAAACCAACATTTGGACGAATCAAAGGCTCTTAGCTCAGCTTTGTTCTAAGTGATTCCTATGAACATTTTTCACCTCATAAGCACTTCACACACTAGGATAAAAACCACGATACATTTAATCATTTATAAATCAAGAACTGGACACAACACTTTGACCGCGATGTGATCCGTATGCGATCAGGACTAATGCCACGTAGCGGGTCTATCGTGGTGACCCACTAGTTTCATGACCCAAACATGCCTTAAACCTTGTCTAAAAAACCTGAAACTACTCCAAGACACACTTTTTGCATCCTTGAACATGAATTAACTCAAAAACTAACATCTCAGGGTCGGGAAGACCAAAATAAAAATCCTCAAAGTTTAGGGGTCTTGAAAATGTCTAAGTCCCCAACACTTAGTTAAAATTTCAAGCCTTAATCCCCTTAATCATGCAACTAAGAGTTGAATTGAGCTAATATTAGTACGGGGTATTACAATATCTCCCCCTTGGGAACATTCGTCCTCGAATAAGATTGGTTAGACTGAGAATCACTGGAATAGGTACCACTTAGGGATATGAGTTGTAGGGTTTGGTATGATTCATATTAAGGACGCGTATGGTGGATAGTGTTGATTTTGCTGGTATATCATTCTGCCAGGGATATGGGTCATGGGTACGGATCGTATATTGTGGTTACGACTTGGTTGAATGAGTTTTATTCTAGACAGTGTTTGATCCTAGGGTTGAATCTTGGATATGAGTGGTGTATACCAATCATATAGAAGGGTACGAATTGTATGGGTCAGTCATATCCCTATGATGGGTTTTTAAAGAAATTTAAGAGGGGGTATTCTGGATATTTCCCTACTTACCCAAACTAGGATCCACAACTTCTAATACACTTAGGAGGTTATTTACCCTATTATTCTATTCATTAATACTTAGAAATTATTCCAAAATATCTTATAATTCTCTCAAGAGCTTTTGGAGCAAGAAGGCTAGGGTTTCATCTTGCGGATTGCTTTAGGGCTTGCTTTGGTGATTTCTTTCTGTTAATTCTTTGGTATAAGGAATGATTCTCTTTCCTTATTATAATTTCAAATAAAAGAATGGTTTTATATGATTGATTTCATGGTTTTACTCTTTCATGATTATGGTTTTCAACTATTATTTGCTGGTTTTGTTATTAAATGCTTGGTTATACTCTTCTATGGTTTTAATTATGTCTTTTATATACGTTAATTATTATTTTGGACAATTGAATTCCATGGTAATGGTTTAATGGTCTTTGGAATTGGTTTTGGTTATATTATTCCCCCAAGGTGTTTGATAAAATGCTTATAAAGACATGTCCATTGCATTGACTTCTTTTAATGGAACTCTTGCATGTTATAAATTAGATAACAGATTTATGCATGGTTGTAATGGTTTGAAAAGGCTAAATTCTAAATGGTTATGCTTATGGGGAACATGGAATTCTCCTAAGTAGATTTAATATGGTAAAAAGAAGGGCACCTAAGGCCGCCTTAACCTAAATGGTTTGGCTATGGATATTACTTGCAAGTAATGTGGTGGTATGATGATACCACCAATATTGGACTTGGTTAATAAATATTAAATGGATTATTTGGACATGGTTTTAATTGGGCATTAATGGCGGGGTGTGTAGCTAAGATGTGCAAGGTGGCGGTCCCGGGGGGACCAAAATCAAAAACTCATAGTTGCTGACATGATGGGTCTTCATGACCATATGCTTGTGTCATATTTTATATTGAGAGATGTGCTAGTCATCCCATGGGATATTCCCTAGTCATGCAGATACATACACTGGGGCCTTTTAGCAGGGGGAGCTGAACCTATATGACCCATGGGTGGTTAGGATATCAAAGCTACATAACCTAGGTAAAGGTTTTAAATGCATGCTAAACCCAGTTCCTTTTTCCGGCACTTATATATGTATGGTTGTATGCACTATGGAGAGTTTCACTTGGTTTTATGACAGATATTTTTTTATCCTTATCCTGAAATTCATGCTAGTGGTCATTCGCTAACCCCGTCTACTGGCGACTATATACCCACGCTATGCAGGAACCAACCATTCTACACCTCCTGTTTAGCACGAGGATTCGGTATCAATATTTAGACTGAAGTGGTGAGCTTTCATCTTTTTGGAAGGCATTATTTTATGTTATGGATTTGTTTAGATACTTATCTTTTATTTCAGATATTGGTTTTGGCCATGGTTGGGGGCATGTCCAAACTAGATTTGTTTACTCTTTTGGATAGAGGCTTTGTTTGGTATGGGCGGGATCGATATTGGTGTCGGCTTTACCATTAGTATAATCTGGTGGGCTGACATCATTGGACAATATTGTTGGTTGTCCCATCCTACTACATTTTGGGATTGATTTTCATAATTTGTTTTGGTATTCCCTTTGGTTTATGGTCTATAGTTTGGTTGGACTCAGTTGGGTCAGTCACGGTTGTGACCCTATCCCAAAGTATTAATGAGAACTCGGTTGGGTAGGTCACGGTTGTGACCCTATCCCAAAGTATTAATGAGAACAATAACACTATCTTGTTATATGTTCCAAATTCAGCTCATCTAAGGCTGGATAAAGGTGGTTGGGTTGATTAACAGGGGGCAGTCCATGGTCCTGATTGGACTTGGAATGCCCATTACGACATGGCCCGGGGTCGGGTGTCAGCCAGTTTCTCATTGCTTTGATCTTTTGAGGGTCAAATTGATTATCATCACAAAAAATAATATGGCCATGGAAAGCTACTGATCTTAGCCAAAACTTTTACTTACTGAACTTGGCAAATAACTGATGAGCTCTAAGGGTCTGCAATACAATTCTCAGATGGTTTGCATAATTATTTTCACTACGAAAATAAATAAGACTATCATCAATGAACACTATGACGAACATGTCCAAGTACTGCTTAAATACTCTGTTCATCCAGTCCATGAAAGCTGCAGGGGCATTTGTTAATCTAAAAGACATAACTAGGAATTCGAAGTGATCACACCGAGTTCTGAAAGTTGTCTTTGGAATGTCACATCTCTAACTCTGAGTTGATGATAACCAAAGTTGAGGTATATCTTAGAGAAGTAACTGGCACCCTGAAGTTGGTTGAATAATTCATCAATCCTGGGGAGTGGATACTTATTCTTGATTGTGACTTTGTTCAACTGGAGGTAATCAATGCACATTCTGAGAGAACAATATTTCTTACGCACTAAAAGGACTGGTGCGCCCCATGGGGAAACACTCGTCCTGATGAAACCCTTGTTTAAAAGATCTATCAACTGTTCTTTCACCTCCTTAAGGTCAGTGGAGCCATTCCATACGGTGGAATAGAGATAGGTTATGTATCTGGAAGGAGATCTATTTCGAACAAGATGGTACATGCAACCCTTGGATATCATTTTTCTTGCCTTAAGATAAGAAATAATTTAACCACTAAGCACTGAAGTACTACCCCTCTATTCAATAACTGGTTCATTGGGAAACTAAAATTGAACAACTCTATTTTTGTAATCCACTGAGGCACAGCACTAATGAAGCCAATCCATGCCGAGGATGACATCAAAATTAGTCATCTCTAACTCTATAAGATCGATTAAAGTGATTTTCTGTGAAACTGTAATTAGGAAATTTCTGTATACCCGTCTGGCTATAATAAATTTACCCACTAGGGTAGACAATGAGAAAAGATCTACTAATATTTCTGGACTAACACCAAAATTAATAGATATATAGGGGGTTACAAAAGAAAGCAAAGCTACGGTGTCTAATAAAACATACACATAAAGATTAAAAACCTGTAACGTACCTATAACCTCATCAGGAGAGCTTTCTTGATCATGTCAGGACTGGAGTTTATACAGTCTGTTCTGGTATTGCCCGCTGGTGGCACTAAAAGTAGCGCCTTCTTAGGTCGGACGACCAGCTGGTGTTGCTGAAGAATTATTCTAGCCCTATTGGCAATCATTTCAGCCCCTCTGATCCTATGGTCTGGCTTGCCACATCTGAAACACATATCACTACCAGCCTTACACATGTCATAATGATTCTTACCATACTTCCCGCAGAGTGGATTAGTATGATTACCGTTCATACAACTCTAGGACTTAGAACCTAACACTCTATCCCAACTGTCATTCCTGAACTTTGGCACTGGCGCACTAGTTGAAGATGGAGCTAGGGCTGAGAACTTCTGATGGAACTAAGAACGATTTTCTCTTTCTGACCTCCGCTGTGAAAAGTTAAAACTGCATGTTTTGGCCCTCTTATTCTCTCTCTCTCTCTTTCTCTTTAAGCTTATCTTCCTTAATATACTGAGTGTGAACCATAAGCCTAGATAGGTCCATCTCCTTAATCAATATTGCAGTCCAACCCTTCTTGACCATACTATTAGATACACCAAAAACAAACTTACTCATTTAGACCTATTATCGGCCACCATCGATGAAGTCTATCTCACCAACTTAGTAAACTTAAGCAAGTATTCCTTAACACTCATATCACCTTGCTTCAAATTAATGAACTCTTGCCCCTTAGCTTCCCTCAAGTCTAAAGAAAATAACTTGTCTAAGAAAGTTGTGGAAAACTTCTCTCACTCTACAAGCCCTACTTCAACACCCTTATCCTCCTTCCACTACTTACACCGGGTGTGAGCTACATTCTGTAAATATTATGCAGCCAACTTCTTACTCTTACTCGAAGTGACACCCATGATATCTATCACTTTTTGAACTATATCAAGAAACTTCTATGGCTCCTCCTAAGACTTGGATCCCGAAAATAGAGGAGGATTCATTTAGGTGGAATCCTAAATCCTAGCTACAACTATATTTGCTACTAGATTGTCTAGGGCAACAGCTCGCTGATTGTTCTGAGCGGCTACTGAATGGGCTAAGATGGTAAAAATAACTCTAAACTCGGCGTGAGAGACATGTTCATTTAGGGGATCTTCCTGAACAGGAGGAGGTGCGGGCTAGTACCCATTCCTTCTTTTGTTATTTCTTTTGGGAGGCATAGTCTGAAAAAAATAAAGGATTAGGTAGAAAAAGAGTTTAAATAGAGCTTATGCTCATTTGCACGACATAAATACTGAAAGAAAGGAAACTTTTCCTAAAATGACTCGTAGCCTCTTGTCCATAAGTGTGGTGCGATTTACACCCATGCACAAGACTTTTCTTAATGCGGTATTCAAATACCCTAGGATACTGTAAAACCTTAGGATCTGATACCAAGTTTTGTCATGACTCGAGGTTACCCCTCAGTCGCGATAATGGTGCTTACGATCACAAGTGACCACAAGCTAACCCATGTGCTGGTACCTACTGAAAGTACTGAATAAAATAATAATAATGGACATGTGTGAAAAATAATTGATAAAGCAAAAATCTGAATACTAAAAATCTGAATGAATCATAAGTCCAAAACATCTGATAAGACTGATAAAACTGACTAATTGTCTTACTGACTGTATGAATTTTTGAAAGCCTCTAAACTGACTGAGAAGTTGATGGGACAAGCCCCCAACCAATTTCAACTGACTGAAAATAAGAAATACTGAGGTAACTGAATAATCATTACATGTCTTCGATGGATGAGGACTCACCACTACTACTACTGGATTACGTTGAGTTGTCTAACTGTGGTCAGTAAACTGAGCATCCGAACCTATGATATAAGACATCTTAGTGCAAAGAAGAGTATGCGGTCAGTACTTTGAATGTACTGGTATTGAGATGAGGACTTGCTGAAATGCATGGGTAACTGTGCATGAATACATCAACATGTAAAATCTGATAATGCAAGACTAGGTGCATATCTATTATGTTACTCATATAAATCTGTAATCTGAAAGACTGAAAGCTATAAAATTGAATATCTAAAAGTTTATATACTTAGTCAAGCAAACCTGAACTAAAAATACACTAAATAATTTACTGAAATTGTGGGAGGTATAATCTAACTAACATGCCCCAATCTGAGATAATCAGGGTCACCTGTAACCCCAGTTAGAAGGGTGTTAGTACCATTCCACGGGTACTAACACTGGCTATGTGGATCAACTAATCTGGTCCTGAAGGACCAGGGTGTCAAGCCTAAACTGACGGATGACTCCTAAGAGGAAGTCAAGCCTAAACTTATGGGTGACTCCTCATATCCTACGCTGGATACATAGTTCTTGAATATGGGGACTGTTACTAATGACTCTGCCTAACTGATGAGGAAGTCTCCACCCCTGTATTCGCTCGGTGTTACATCCTACTCCCAATCGAACTAATATTGGAACTGAAACTGGACTTAGTATAATTGAACATGATTTTATGACTAATAGTTTTCATTATGATCACAATAACTGAATAAATAAAAATAATTATGAAAATCTAAAAATCATGTAAAACATATAGGTATCGGGTGTTCATAAACCACCACCATGGAATGGAAATAATAATACTATATAAAAGCTCTAAAACCATAGTAGGAGATCACTATTCAAGACCCAAAACTTAGGCATTTCATCAAACACATGAGAATCATGAGCTTAAGCATGGAAATGGGTAAAGCATGCTAGGACAACATGATTACAAGACTAAAATCATGAATTAGGGATTTAACATGAATATTTCAACATTCAAAACATGTAATGGCTCATTCCACTTGAAACACTTATAAACATAACTTGTAATTGAAATCAACATGATCTTCATGGGGATAATTCAACTTGAACATGTAAAAACTCATGATTTAAATCAACAAGGATTCTTGGACTCCATGGGTGAAAGGGGCCCATAGATGAACATCACGCATACCTTAAACCTTTAACTTGAAAGAGAAACAACAATCTTGATGCTTTTTTGAAGGTTCTTGAACTTAGGGAACTTGAATTCTTGATTTCTTGGTCAAAAAGGAATTGAATTTATGTTCTTGGGGAAATGGAATGATTTTCTTGGGAGTATAATTGGAGAAGAAGGGTAAAATTATGCCCTAACTGATGCTCAAGTTGTGTTTTGAATGATTGGCTTGAGGGGGAAAAGACCCAATACTTCTATAATGAACATGTCCTAATACTACTTCTGTTCATCTAGTCCATAAAAGCTGCAAGAGTATTCATTAGTCCAAAAGACATAACTACAAATTTAAAGTGACCATAACAAGTTTTAAAGGCTGTCTTCAGAATGTCACATTCTCTAACTCTGAGCTGATGATAGACGGATCTGAGGTCTATATTAGAGAAATAACTTGCACCCTGAAGTTGGTCGAACAAGTAATCAATCCTGGGGAGAGGATACTTTTTCTTGATTGTGACTTTATTCAACGACGGTAGTCAATGCACATTCTGAGGGAACCATCTTTCTTGCACACGAAGAGAACCGGAACATCCCACAGAGAAATACTAGGCCTGGTGAAACCCTAATCTAAAAGATCTTTAAACTATTTTTTAAATTCCCTAACCCCAACTGGATCCATTCTGTAAGGTGGAATTAAAATAGGCTGGGTATCTAGGAGGAGATTTATTCCGAAATCAATTTCCCTTTTGGGAGGAACTCTGAGAATATCTTTAGGGAACACTTCTGGGAACTCATTCACTATTGGAACTAACTCAAAACTCGGAGTTTCAAAATTTTAGTTCTTGAATCGGACGAGATGGTAAATATAATCCTGGGATATTATCTTTCTTACCCTAAGATAGGAGATAAATCACCCTATAATCACTGAAGTACTACCCATCCATTCTATGATAGGTTTATTAGGAAACTGGACCTGTACCATTATGTTTCTATAGTCAACTAAGTCATCGCACGAGTGGATCCAATCCATGCCGACAATGACATCAAAATTATTCATATCTAACTCTACAAGGTCAATTGAAGTAACTTTCTGAGACACTATGACCAGGCAATTTTGTATACTCATCTGGCTGTAATAGAACTACCCACTAGGGTAGACATTAATAAGGGTTTTGCTAAGATTTTTGAACTGACGCTAAAGGATACTACTATATAGAGAGTCACAAAATAAAGTTGAGCTCTAGATTCTAACATTGCATAAACATGAAGGTGGAATTGTAACATACCCATAACCACATCAGGAGAACTTTCCTAATTCTATCGAGTCTGGAGATCATAAATTTGGTTTTGACACTGCCTACTGGTAGCACTGGAGGTGGCGCCCTACTAAATAGGGCAACCTGCTAGAGATGATGAAAGCTTAGACTGACCCTGTTAGCAAAAATCCTTTCTCTTCTGGGAAGCCACTGTGCAATCCCTAATCCTATGGCCTGGATTTCCATATCAAAAACATATATCACTACCTGTCCGACACTTTCCTTGATGGTTATACCACATCTTCTACAAACAGATTAGTACGACTAATATTCATGCTACCTTGGGACTTAGAGCTAGGCGTTTTATCCCTCATACTGCTTGAACTTACTCACTGGCAAACTACTGAAGATAGGGTTGGAGATGAAGTTTTCTAGCAGAACTGAGAATGATTCCCACCATTAAACCTTTGCTGTGAGAAATTGAAGCTATAAGTTCTGGCCCTCTTATTATCCTTTTTCTTTTATTTGATCTTCTACTCGTCAATCTATTGAACATGGACCATCAATCTAGAAAGGTCTATTTCCTTTACCAACATAGCTGTTCTGCACACCTTAGCCACATCCGACACAAACTTGCTCATTTGGCCCTAGAATCAGCCAATAGTCGGAGCATGCCTTGCCAATTGGGTAAAATTGAGTGAGTACTCCTTTACACTCATGTTACCCTACTTCAGATTTATAAACTCTTGTACCTTGGCCTCCCTCAAATCGAGTGGGAAAAAGCCATCTAAAAAGGTTGTAGCAAACTCCTCCCACTCTATAGGCCCTGCCTCAATACCTCTGTCCTTCTTTCACTGCGTGATACAAGTATGAGACACTCTTTGCAATTGTTAAGTAGCTAAATTATCACTCTCAATAGAATTAATACCCATGATGTCTATCACTTATTGCACACTATTCAAAAACTCTTGCGGTTCCTCCTTAGACTTGGATCCAGAAAATAATAGAGGACTCATCCGAGTGAAGTCTCTGATCTTAGATGTTGCCATGCCCACTACTGGATTAGCTGGGGAAATAGCCTACTGGTTAGTCGGAGTAGCCATAGTCTGGGCCAAAATAGTTAAAGCAATCTTGAATTCAGCATGGGAAACATATTCGTTCAAAGGGTCTGCCTGAACAGGTGGTGGTGCGGGTTGATCCCTATTATCTTCTTCAACTATTTATTCTGGGAGGCATTTTCTATAAACGGATGAAAGACGAGTTAGAAAGATGAACTCAATAGAGCTCATGCTCTTTCGCACGACATGAATACTGAAAGAAGGGAAACTTTTCTAAAACATCTTCTAGCCTCTCACCCATAAGTTTGGAGCGCTTTACACCCATGCACAAGACTGTACTCAATGTGGATTTCAGATACCCTAGGAAACTTTAAAACCTTAGGCTTTGATACCAAGCTTTGTCATTATCTGAGACTATCTCTTCGTCATAATATAGTGCTTAAGGCCACAAGTGACCCCAAGCTAACCCATGATTTGATACCTATTGTGATCACTGAATAAAATAATAATACAAATATCATATGCAAAAGTTAAACTCATAAGAACTCTATCAGGATGAAATACTAAAACAATACTCAATATGTCTGAAACTAGTAATAAAACTGAAAACAAGTCTGACTATCTGAAAGCCTCTAAAACATGAAGAGTTGATAAGACAAACCCCCAACTGACTCCGACTAATTAAAATAAATAAAGTACTGAATATAACTGCAAATAACTTATCCTTGATGGATAAGGACTCACCACAACTACTGTTAAATGGCACTGGACTGACTAAAGACAATTGGGAAACTAAACGTCCGAACCTATATTATGAAATCAATATAGCACAAAAAAGAGTATGTGGTTAGTACTTTGAATGTACTTGTAAGACCCCGCCAAATCCTAAGCTCAACTCAGTCTTTTAAGCTTGTTAAGGGGTCCCAGACTTAGAAAATTCTAGCTAACTATTTAGACAAAGTATTATTTTAGCCTTCGTAAGTTGGCAACTCTATTTCACGACTCTTATGACCTTAAAGTATCAATCTTTAGATTAATTCATGATCAGGAATGTCATAAGGTGTTTTCGGATGAGTTTTAGATTTTTCAAACCTCGTTTGACACATGGCTGGGAGCCCAAAACAGTGTATCAACATGATCTCGACATAGCGTGTCGTCCATTGCGTCAATCAATATTTTTTCTTGGCTCCTAGTGGCAATTTCCAGTGAACCTATACGGACTCGATGTGGCACGTTGGCCATCACATCGATTCCCATGATGTAGTGCATCGGTCTTCACGTCGACAGTTTGGTTTTTAGTAATTAAAAAGCCGCATCTTCAGGGGTATTAGGGTCTTTTTCCCACCCCTATTCAGCCCTAAAACACGAGATTCAGCCTTCATTGAGCAAAATATACTCACTTTCTCTCAAATTGCTCAAGAACAAGAACCCTAGGTGATTTAATTTCAAATCCAAGGCTCAAGTTTTCACCATTTTTCTTCAAGAATTTAGCAACCAAGGTATGTCAAGTGTTCGTCCAAGGGTTCCTTCCCCCCTTGGAGTCTAAGAAACTCTTTTAAACTTCAAGTAGCTTGATTTCATGCTTTCCATGATTTGGATTCAAGTGTATTCAAGATTATAATATTAATTGGATTTCTATTCCATGATTAAGTACAAGATTTATGTAAAAACAACTATTATGTACGTAGTATCATGTGAATTCATATTAAAGCCTTGAAATTGTGATGCTCATGTGTTGATTAGTACTATGTGCATATACAATGCCTTTCAAGTGTTTGATGAGTTGTTTATGAGAATTAAATAATAAAATTATATCATGTTAGCATTTATTCAAGTTCATGTCATGCAAGTGTTTGCTAGAATGTCCCAATGAATAAATAATGAACAAGTAGTTATTTATCATGTTTCAAGATTGTGGCATGTCTTATAATCTATGCTATCGAGTCCTAGGGGTAATTAATACCAGACAATTTAGCTGATTACCTAGAGCCATGGTCAGTCTCAGGATAGTATCAGTCATGTCACGATCAGTAGTACTCTCAATCAGTTACAGAACTAAGGACAAACTCAATAAACTCAGTATCAGTCCAGTCTAGTTCAATATTCAGTTCAAACCTCAGTAAATTCAGTCAGTTATCAAAATTCAGTAGTATTTCATCAGTCAACAAAACTCAGTTCAGTTATACAATATAATCAATAATAACTCAGTCAAGCCTTGTATGAACTAGGGATTAGTTTAATGTCTATTCAGTTGGGAGTAGGATTCAGCACTAAGTGAACCCAGGGATGGAGGCATTCCTGCCAGTAGAGGGTTTGACCCTTAGTAGCATTCCCTGTATTACAGAACTACGTAGCCAACATAGGTTGAGATACCCTCCTGCTATATTAGGGTTAATACATCTTGTACGAGTTTTTCTGCCAGCAAGGGTTGGCGAAAGAGCTTCCTATCAGGGAGGGCTAACTCACAGCTTGTCTTTATCTATGGTACGGTACTAACACCCTTCCAACTGGGGTTACAGTTTGGACCCTAATCTATTCAGAAAGAGGTATGTTGGTTAGATGATTACCTCCCACAGTCTTAGTTTTAGTTCTAATCTCAGAATAGAATTCAGTTCAGTTCTACAGATTCAGGACTATCAGATACAGTCACTTAGTTCAGTATGGAATGTATTATAGTTCCACTGGATCAAGACTATTTGATATAGTCACTCAGTTATCAGCTACACGGTATCAGTAAACTCAGATATCAATAAATTAGTAATTCATAACTCAGTATCTAGTGTTATCAAAACCTTAAATTACAATATATGTATTCATGCATGTACTCCCATTTAGTTTTATTCATGTCATTCAGTCAGTATTGTTCATGCATATGAACCCATGCATTTCAGCCAACCTCACTTTGCATACCAGTATATTCAAAGTACTGATGCATACCTTTCTTTTGCCTATGATGTTTTATATTATAGGTTCAGACGTGTGGGCTCTCGATCATACTTAGAAATTTAGATATTCAGCTGACAAAGTTAGTGATGAGTCCTCTTAGTTCGATAACATAATGATTGTTCTAGTAGTTCAACTTATTTCAGTAGTTCGGAGTTAGTTGGGGACTTGTCTCATCAACTCCATATTATAGACAGTTTAGAGGCTTTTTCATACTAGAGTATTTTCAGACAGATGTATCAGATTTGGTAATTGTTGTATCGTATTTAGTTTTATTACAGTATTAAACCATATGGCATATTTTCTGCCTAATTTTCATATATTGTAGTACTATTATTTAGTTATTGTAGCAGGTACCAATCATGGGTTTGCTTGTGGTCTTTTGGGATTATAAGCACCGTGTAGTATCTGGGGTACAAACTCGGGGTGTTACAGTACTGGTATGTGAGATAGGGACTAATTGAAATACCGATGGATACTGAACATGAATACATGAACATGTATAACTAATGCAAGACCAGTAAAACATGTACTGAAATAATCTGTAAAACTAACTGACTGAGTAACTTATAAACTGAATATTTGGTCATGAAAACCTAAGCTGATATAATCTGAATACTATACTTAAATTATGGGAGCTATCATGTAACCAACATGCCCCAATCTGAGCTAATCGGGGTCCATTTTGTAACCCCAGTTAGAAGGGTGTTAGTACCTTTCCACTGGTACTAACACTGGCTGTGTAGATCCATTAATCTTATGTCCCAAAGAACTAAGGTGTTGGTCTTCTACTGGAAAGTGACCCTTAAAAAAGTGCCAGTCCTCTATTGGCGGGTGACATCTCAAAACCTTTGCTAGCTATATAGTTCTGGAACTTACGAACTGCTACTAAAGGTCTCAGTCCTCTACTGACGGGTGAGCCTTCATCCCTAGGTTCGTTCGGTGCTAAATCCTACTCCCAACTGAACCGGGTACTGATTTAAGTTAACTGGACTCATAACTGATAATTGCTCAACATGAATATGATAATCTGAATATGATGATGAAATCATGATCTGACTAACTTAAAACTTAAAAATCTAAAACATGTATAAGCATATAGGTATCATGTGTCCATAACCCACTAGAACTGAACAACACGTTAACATAATAACATCGTCATAATTTTGTAAGGAATTTTATGATTCATAGACCCAAAACATTGTATATTTCACTAAACTGATGAAATCCATGATTATTAGTAACAGAATATGTTTAACTTATGAGGACAACAAGCTCACATGGTTTATTTCATAACTTGATAAATTGACATGGTATAAACTGAACATGATATGAGTGATTGAGATTATAAAGCATATAGAGTATAATTCAAATGGGGAAACATAATGTCATGGTTTTTATTCAAAACTATTAAGAACAAATTGAGTAAATTCATAATTAACATTGAAATTTCATAAAAAAAAAAAGGGGAATAAGGTTTATACTTGAAAATAAGGGATTTCTTCGGACTCAATGTGATGAAGGAACCAATTGATGAATATCCACACACCTAAGTTGCTTGAATCCTTGAATAAAACTTAGAATAGGGACCTTGAATGGAGAATTCTTGGGAGAAACTTTCAATTCTTTTGTGTTCTTAGGAATGGAGAATGATTTTATGTTGTTAATTGATGAAGAATGGGTAAAATAATGCCCCTCTTGGGTTTTAAAACATCAATTGGGTGTTTAGGGAGAGGGGGAATAGTCCAAAATGCACCCTTGAACCTTAAATGAAAAAGCAGGATTTCACAGCTTCCGTGGCACGAAGGCTATCACGGAGGCTAGCCTCTGTGACATGGCGTGTATCGTAGAGGCTAACCTCCGTGACACGCCGTATATCACAAAATTCTAGTCTTCGTGAAAAATTAAAATCGTGGAGGCATTCTGCCTCCGTAGTCTAAAAGCACCCCGAACCCCTTTCAAAAATTCTGAAACTCTCTCGGATGACCATTTTAACACCCTTGAACATATTTCAACTCATATATCAATGTTTCAAACTTGGAAAGGCCAAAAATAAAATTTTCAAAATCTTGGGGTTTTAAAAAGTCCATTTCACTTGTACTTAGTGTAAATTAAATGGTCTTGGGACTTCTAAACATTGGACGAATAGATGGAAACTCATCTAGAATCTTTCGGGGTATAATAACATCTCCTCTTGGGATTATTCATCCCCAAATGAAACTATCTAAGTTGATATACTAAGAAAACTAAGATTATATACCGAACACTTATGAGATGAATTATGATTAAGTAACTAAATCAGAAACATGATGTGCGGATTAAACTGAATTCATGAATACATGCTATGACATATGGATAGTTGGATAACTGGAATAGAAAATGCGAGAATCAATTCAAGGGAAACCATTACCTCAAACTGAATATGTATTCGTAGAGAAAAGATATGGATACTTAAATCGCATATCTGCTTTTGCTTCCCAAATTGCTCTCTCAACGGACTGATTTCTCCATAGAACCTTAACCAAGGTAGCTTCTTTATTCCTTAACCTATGAATTTGATGATCAAGGATTTCAACTGTGACTTTATTTTTTTATAGAAAAGGCTATCTTTCACATCCACACTCTCTAAAGGCACGACTGAAGCTGGGTCGCCAATACATTTCTGTAGTGAAGATATATGGAATACGGGATGCACTGATGCTAACTCTGCAGGCAACTCCAACTCATAAGCTACCTTTTTGAAATGACACAAAATCGTGTATGGGCCAACATAGCGGGGACTGAGCTTCCCTTTGTTACCGAATATCTTTACTCCTTTCATGGGTGAAATTTTCAAATAAACTAAATCACCAACATCAAACTCAAGGTCCCTTCTTCTCACATTAACATAGAATTTCTATTAGCTCTGGTTTGTCTTCAACCTTTCTCGAATCAAATGAACTTTATCCATTGCCTCATACACAAAATCTGGCCCTATAAAAGTATCCTCACCTACATCAAACCAACCAATAGGAGATATACACCTCATTTTATAGAGAGCCTCAAACGGAGCCATCTGAAAACTAGAGTCGTAGTTGTTGTTATAGGCAAACTCAATAAAGGAAAGTGGTCATCCTAACTACCCTTGAAGTTGATAACACAACCCTTAACATATCCTCTAAGTTCTAAATGATCCTCTCTGCCTGAGTGTCTGTTTGAGGCTGAAAAACTATACTAAGATAAACTTGGGTACCAAGACCCTTCTGAAAAGCCTTCCAAAATGAGAGGTAAAATGAGTACCTCTATCTGAAATAATGGTCAACAAAACTCCACGAAACTTTAAAAACTACTTTAGATAGTTTCTAGAATAATTCTCAGCTGAATAAGAAGTATAAACTAACAAGAAATGGGCTGACTTAGTCATTCTATCTACAATGACCAAGATCGAATCATGTTGACAATGCATATGGGGTAATCCCATCACAAAATCTATATTCACCATACCCCACTTCCATGTTCATAAAATCAAACATAATTGGTGGAAGGAACCCATTGATAACTATCCACATTCCTGAGTTGCTTGAATCTTTGATGAAAACTTGGAATTGGACCTTGAAAGGTGAATTCTTGGGAGAAACTTTTAATTTTTTATGTTCTTGGGAATGGGGGAATGATTTTATGTTGTTAACTAATGAGGAATAGGGGCTCTTTGATTCTAAAATGTCAATAGGGTGTTTAGGGAGAGGGGTAATAGACTAAAATGTCCCTTGAACCTTAAATGAAAAAGCAGAATTTCACAACCTCTATAACATAACGTGTATCGCGAAGACTAACCTCTGTGACACATCATATATCATGGAGGGCTATTCTCTGCGACACGTTAAAATCACGAGGGTATTTTGCCTCCGTGGTCCAAAAATACCTTAAACCCCTTTCAAAAATTCTAAATCTCTTTCGGATGACCCTCTTTAACATTCCTGAATTTATTTCAACTCATAAATCAATGTTTCAAACTCGGGAAGGCCAAAAATAAAATGTTTAAAATCTTGGGGTCTTAAAAAGGACATGTCACTTGTACTTAGTATAAATTAAATGTCTTTGGGACTTCTAAACATTGGACGGATAGCTGGAAACTCATCTAGAATCTTGCGAGGTGTTACATTGTTAAATCACAAAATTAGTACTCATTATACGTACCAGATTTGGAGGGTAAAAACTTCATTAGTGATAGCAAGAATATAGAATTGAAGGTGAAAAATTTTTATAAGGATAAAGCGACGCTTATTTCTGTAATGATAGAATATGCATTATCTCATGGATTTAGTTTTCAAGATAAACTATCTAACAAAGAAAGGTATGAAAGGAATCTGTTTATTTACCAAATTAACGTAAATTGTTAGTTATTTATGGTTAAGTATTGTCAATATACATTAATCTGATCTATAAATATGTTTTGTTGTATGATGATGTTATGCATAATCACAACATATGTCGGTTTTGATGCACCATATAAATAGTTATTTTTGATCGACGAACCCTCTATACAAACACGTATGTATATGGTTGTATTCAGAATGCTAGAGAAAAACAACTTATACATAAATATGTTAAATAATGTTATGTTTATGGTTCATATGCATTTTTAAGTATGCTAGGCATATGATTATTGTGCATTAATAATGTAATGTATGTTTTTTCTGATACATAATGATATGTATAGGGTTCCTGATATATATAGATGTTATGTATAGGGTACCTGTTCATTCATACAATTATGTAACAACAACTTATACATAAATTTGTTATATAAAAGTGAAATATCTATATGGTTGTACTACAATGTGTATTGCATTTATTTGTTTAAAACAGTTAATAAGGAATATATTTGTATTGAAATTAAATACATTTATATAACTTAGTTTCGTGCTACAATTTTCTGATTAAATATTATTTTTTAATTTATGTATTGCATTGTCACAATAAAGATTGTAAATGGATCTCGAAGACATCTAGTCTATATAAATAAGATGTTTTTATGATTCAATAATTTGATTCTTAACATACGTGCCAAGTTAGTGATAGGATTCTAAAAAATTTATTGGCTATAATAGTTTCTGTAAGTGATTTTACAGGGCCGAAGTTAGTTAATCATAAGAGAATACACACACCAGGCAACATAGTTAAAGAAATGAAAGTCATTTATGGATTTGAAATTAATTCTATGAAGGTATGGTGAGTTAAAGAGCGTGCTATAGAAAGGCTTAGAGATGGGTCGGCCGATCAATATCAAAAAATATCGCGATACATTTATATGCTAAACCCTGTGTATCCTGACTCTCACATTAGGGTGCATAAGGCTGAGATAATGGGTTCAAGTATTTTTAATTGAATTATATCCAATGATAAGGGATTTCCAGTATTCTAGATCTGTAGGAGTGGTTGACAGTGCTTATTTGAGTGGACCATACAAAGAAACTTTTCTTTCGACGGGCACACTCGATGGTGCAGGTATTAGAGTTATTATTACTTTGATGATATGTTTATTAAATACTCAATATTTTTATGCGTTGGTTTTTTTTTACTTATACATTAATAATTTTGAAAAATATTTTATGCATAAACCTTTTTTTTTTTGAATTAGGTTGTATTTTGTCAATAGCTTATAGACTTGTAGATTTCGAGAATGACTGTTCATGGACTTGATTTCTCCAGCAGTTTTGGAATGCATTTGGAGAACGTGACAACATTTGTGTTGTATTGAATCACAACGAAAGTATCATAAAAGTGTAAGTATTGTGTATTCTAATATCCCCCATCTTGCATGCATTTGATACTTATGGATGAATGTTTGCACTTACTTTTGAAAAAGCAAAGACGGACTTAGTGACTTATATTATTCTATGGCGAAAGTTTATAGAAAAAAGGATTTCGATTATCTTATGGCCAAGGTTGGTAAGTTGGATCATAGGGTGAAGGATTATTTAGATGAAGTTAGTTATAAAAAATAGTCTCGATGTCATTCACCGGTAACTAGAGGTAGGATGATGACTTCTAATATTACCGAATGTATTGGTTGTTTGGTAGAGTGGCATAAATTGCCTATCTTAGAATTTCTAGAAGTAAGAATTTTATATGGTTCATAAAACTGTAAAATAGAGAAAGATGACATTAGGAAGAGGATTCGAGGAAATTCTAACTCTTAATGGTGCGAAAGCTTCTCAGATGACGGTATGTTCTAAAATATACATATAGTCTTTTTTTTCTTTAATAATTTTTTTTGTAAATTTAATTGAAACTGTATTTCATTAATTCATCATATGTGTCGTTGTTTGTATGTTTATTAGGTTAAGGCCTCCTCAAGCTATGTTTACTCTATATATGAATCTAATAGATGGTACATTATCGACCTTGAGCGTGAAACATACAACTGTGGACAGTATTAAATTGATAAAATATTGTGTCCTCACGTAATTGTAGGTTTGAAGAGTAAAAATATAGATGACTTTGGTCCATACTGCTTTGATTACTACAAGCCTAATACTTTAGTGAAGACGTATGAAGTTCCAATTATTTTGATGTCAGATATGAAGGACTAGCATTTGCCTGAATTTGTAGAAGATAAAGAATTATTACCACCAAAAAATAAAAGACCGTCTGGAAGGCCAAAAAAAGGAGGCATAATAAATCAAGTAAAACCATTTCATCAAACACAAACTGTTGCAGAAGATGTGGTCGTGCAGGTCACAACAGACGAACTTGCATTTTTTTTCAAAGGAGACATGAACCTTGAATCTTTAGATACATATCATGAACCCAAGATGTTTCATTGTTATTTTTACTTTGATTAATTTGAAAAGTATTAGATTTTCTTTAACTGGTTTCTATTTTCATGTAATGACTCTAAAATTTGGTTATGCAAGTTATATTGATTTTAGTTCTTATATCCTTTTCATCTATTTTCTGTTACTTTTTAAGAAAGGGCATAATACATAAATATTCCCTTAACTTGATCTCAAATCACATCTATGACCTCCATCTTTGGGTGTGCATAAGTAGACACTTAAACTTGTATAAAATTGAACAAGTAGACACACACATCCTATGTAGAATAATACACATAGGACACCATGTAGGACAATAATTAAACTCGTAAGATTCCACATAGGACATATGTTTCTACTTGTTCAACTTTATACAAGTTTAAGTGTCTACTTGTGCACAACTAAAGTTGGAGGTCATAGATGTGATTTGAGATCAAGTTAAGGAAATATTTATGTATTATGCCCTTTCTTAACTATAGGAAGTGAAACAAAATCATATATGTGTATTGTATGCATCCCATATATACTACTATGGTATACTATAGACATCAATGCAGTTCAAGACAATAGACATTACATGTGGATTTAAAAAAGGAGCTATATATGTGTTTTTAGTTATAACGACTTACCAAAGATATAACACATCCCCTTAACCTAATGTCTTCAGGTCTATATTGCATAACATCAAGGCACATGTTATTATATATATAATTTTAGGTATTTCATTTCTATACATATCAATTCTAATCTAAAGTGAAATAAAGTGTTTGAATTATATAGACATGCCATATACAATACTATGTATGTCCATAGACATCCTATTTTTATAACCACTATATTTACATATAGATTTTATATGTAAATTACATAATGATTTATAAGGATTGACATTACATAGTGATTAATAAGTGTTGACATAACAACATATATGCATTGAAAATCAAAGATGTAAAAACCTTTAAGACCTCTTTTTAAAAAAATATGCTATGTTTTTATTATTAACTATGTCAACTGACCAAGTCTTAACATGATAAAACAAACATTAAAAATACAAATAACAGATCATAAATATGTACCTTATCATTCCAACATGTGTTAGGTTGGGACATCTTGTAGAACCAATCCTTTGATTGTGGATAAGCAATGATGAAACTTAGCTCCCATAAATCAAGATGAAATATTTAGCTCTATAGTTATCATCCTTCAATTTTCTATTCCATTAATTGTGATAAAATGTTAGCAAACATAAGGTTATTATACGAATCCTTTTAAGTAAACAGTTTTCAAATCTTACATGCTGGCATGATATTTCAATAAATCTTGTATAATTCATTTCTAGCATAACGATATTAATCTACTCGATAACTCTTCAAATATGTTGTACCCATCAAAGACATGCTTTTGCTGCTCAACGATATCTGAAATTTTATCACCTGTTGTACTTGATCTAAATTTCGTTAAGTAGGGTGACTTGAAAATCCTTGACTTCTACCTTAATCTTTTAGTTGGTATTTTCATGACATCATGATTATCAACTTGGACATCAGAAAAATCAGGTAAAAACTGACTATCGAATATTAAAAATTAACTCTTTTTCATTTGACCTGGACCAACAACCTTCAATGGCTTTGCAATCACTGAGATTTTCATTTTAGATATTGGTGCGTCTATGGCATGATGGACTGATTTTGGTGATATGTTTTTGTAATCATCCTACTAGATAAAGTTGTTCAATAAAACGTCCAATATCAATTACATATTTGGATATGTACATTGTCACTAATAATATGTTATTACATTCGCAGGCAAACAGAAGCATTAAGTCATCTTTACATAACAATAGCTAATCATATACATTACTTGTGATGTATATGATATAGTACTGACAATGTTAGTACTGTATCTAATACACTTATTACCTCAATTTATTTAATATTTACTAAAATGTAGATGACATGGTCCTATTCAGTTAATACATCTTTCGAAAACATATATAGTTATTACTTTTTATGCAAAACAGAATATTTATGATATACTTAACTAGTTACTAATAATAATGCTAGTAATGTATCTACTGCACTTATTATTTATTTTATGTTATGTGTAACATATTAATGATGTGTAAGTATAATATAGCATCAGTAACATTGGAATTATACTTAACTACCTATCAAAATGCTTTACTTTATCCGCATCTATTTACTATCATAATTTAATGATACATAATTATTTATGTTTACCTTTTGTTCACTGTGAAAGTCACTGGGATCTATATGTTCAACATTTATATTGACACAATCATGGTAATTAGTTTTGATAGGTTGAAGATCAACATATTCATTTGTTGGAAGATCTCCAAATGAATCCCTGCCCCCATCATTATTCTGATATTCACCGAACAAAATATAAATACGATTTGATAAAATTCATCTACTTAAACATCATTACAAATAATTAAAAATCTATTAACCTTGGAATGTCCTTTTTTTGAGTTGTCTGCGCCACCTTCTTTCTTTTTTTGATTCATCTTCGAATGATTTATTAGACCCTTCCTCAACCTATATAAGTCGTATTAGCAGCAGGTTTAAAATTTAATTTGTGTTAGAGTTTAAATTGACAAATTATGTACCACTTGTTATTTGTCTTGCTTCTGCTTTAAAGCTTCCGTTACTTCGGCATGTGAATTTTTTAGTGATCTTTAAAGGTGTTCAATCTTTTTTTCAACCTTTAGACATAAATTAAATTATATTAATTTTTGTGTTAGCTATTACTCACGAAATAACACAATCGAAAGCCTACTTACATAAGACCGGGGGTTTGGCTTTATCTCGTCTATGTCGAATTTTAATAATTAAATAAACTTGAGGCATGCTGGAAGATGCATGAAATGTCTTGTCTGTCTCGCGCTGCGAAGACACAACTGTTGATGTTAGTTGACCATGTTACAATGGTGCTTCTTTTGTCGTTTCATTGGGTGTTTCTGATATAAACCCGATATTTTTTCTCTTGACTGGTATGGTGTAAATTTCACCTGATCTTGCACCTTGACTATATTTTTGTCAAACTTGATTATCTTTCTTCTTTTTAAATCTGGTGCAGCTGAAATATCTGAAAAATATCCTGCCTTGATCAGTATTTCTGGTGGTGGTTTTGTACTGAAATAGTCAAAATCTTCAGGTACTATGTGAGTAAATGACTACTTTTCATCGATGCCCCTTTTTAACTTACGATCAGCCGATGTGCTGGAAACAGATAGTGAAGTTGGATTAAATATATCAATATCCTCTCTAAATGGCAAATCAAGCCTCTGAACTTCTTCAAGTGTGGGTCGCACGTTGTTGTAAACAAACTGTGAATATATAATACATATAACAATGGTCAGATCGTATGTATTGGAATAAAAAATAAAAATTTAGATAGGGTATGATATTTACCTTACTTAACATCCCAGCCATAAACTTCTCATATTTAGGCTTCACTTCCACTACAACCCAATTAAAAATCCTTGGGACAACATTACTTTGAAGGATATCGATCTTTTAATCAACTTCAGAGCAACACTCATACATCCATAAATTCAGTACGTGTGGCATACCTCCCAACCGATAGTGCTGTTTTTTTACAAAAAAATATTGTCTCCACATAGTCATCAACTTCTCGAATGAATTCTTTCCCCATGGGAATTGTTTGCAACGCCCATCCTCCATCATATAGAAGTCAGCTATACTATTAGGTGCATCACGCCATTATGAAAACAAGAATGTATGAATGAAATACAATATCGCGTTGTTCAAAGTATCCTGAGTGTTGTTGAAGATTCCCATTTTGACACGTTGAACTAAAGTGAGTTTAGATATTTTAATTTTTTCCTTGAGAAAAGACTTCGACATTAGAGTAGATGTGGGTGAGTCATTATACGGATAATCCTCGATTTATCGGTATATTTAAGACAGCTAATGAGAGCAAACTCAAACATAGTAAATTTTAGAATAGTTTTATGTACATAAACATGAATTTCGTTTGAATTATCCTGCTGAATCTCAAACATCAGAAGGCAAATTGGATATTTGACCTTAGAAGTTGTATTGGGTCATATTGTGGAATAAACCAAAGAACGATTAGTGAAATGGCTCAAGTATTTCTATTCAAAAAGATTTTTATATCTTCCTCAAACTCACAGTTACATGAACTATCAATATGCAAAGAATGGAGTGGAACTTTGTCAATACAGTATTTCATTCCCTAAAATAATAAACATTGAACGCCAATATTATTTAAAGCTAAAACAAAATTTCAGCTTATATTGACAAGAAAAAATACACACATGTTCATAAATTTATTTGTAATATACATAACTACAGACAACTATATTATGTATAAGGTAAAACATAACTGCAGGTAACCATAATCCTATACATAGCATACTTTTGTACCATATGTTAAATAAAGCATGTATATGCTAATTCTATACATAGCTTACTTATGTATCATGTTAATATATAAGTAGCATGAAATGTATAAGCCCAAAACCATATACATTTGTGTAGTAATCCTCTACGTAGAATAATAACTGTATAGTAATCCTATACATAGCTTACTTATGTATCAAAATTGAATTAACTTCATAATCAAAATCATATACATATGTGTGTTATGTATCAGAATTGAATTACTTCATTTATTACATACCAATTACAATCCTTAGACATAACTCTTATATCTATCAGACCAGAAGGAATCAAACCATATACCTTACATAGTAATGTATGAGGGATAGAAATAACAACAGAACTAAAAAAAATGTCTCTATCCCTATAAATATCTAAGCTAAGTATAAGGTTGAAATAACAACAACTGCACTTATATAATAATATATACGAATGTATAAATTCGACAACAAAATACAGACTAAACAATAAATTACTATACTTTTGAAAGACTCAATCGTGTTGATTCTTCACTTTTTTCATACTTGAAGATTTATCAGCGGACTTTTTTAAGCTTTTACGAGCAACTTTCGTCAACTTCTTCATCTTGGTTGGGTTGTTTCGGTGTTTCGATCTATTTTTTCTGAAATTGGGATCCTTGTTATCAAACGTTTCAGGAACAAATTCAAATACGAAATTTGTTTGTTCTTTAACAGTTAATTGAGTTAGTCCTAACCTAAAACTCGGATCAGACTCCATTCTTTTGATTAAATTTTGAGAATTAAGTGCATGCAACAAAGTAACTCGCAGATTTTTGATTTAGTAAAGTTGAAAAAATTAAGAAATTAAACTAACTTCAAAAAGAAATTGAAGAAGATGATGATTTTGAGAAATTCGATAAGATAATATTTTTAAATTCAAATCTTGAAAGCACTTGGTTATTGTTGCTTGATTTTAGGCACAATTTGTGGAGCACTAGCCGACATAAAAGGGATGGTTTGATATGGATATGAACTTTGGAGAGAGAAAGTGTAAAAAATAAAATATTTATAATTATTTTTGCTAGATGAGACTTTATGTAATAAATGTAACTTATGACGTATACTTATGTAAATTTTGCTTTAAAATATGAGTGATTCAACTCAAATCATATAAATTAAATGCACTCCTTTCACTAATATGGACTGAAATTACCACTCCTAATCAAAATGAACCTCGAGAATCTATTAATTCCTTATATTTAGCATATGCTTAATAATATTAATTCTCAATTAATCAAAAAGATATTTTAAAACTAATATGATCTTAATTGATACACTACCTTCATTTTTAACTTTATTAATAATTTCAACTTTCAATTTTTGAAAGATTTTATTGATAATTTTAAAAGTAAGATAAAATTATCCATAATAAAAATTCTATTCAATTCATTTAGGAAATATTGGAAACCATGCTCAATTCATCAAAAATAAATAAATATTATATAATTAGTTAAAATATTTACCAATTAGTTAAACAACAAGAATCTAAATAATTCAGTTGATTGTAAGAGTGAACTCTCACCTTATTGGTGAAGATTTGATTCTCCACTTTGTAATTTCCTTCCTATTTTTTATTTTTTTTAAAGAAAAATAGTTAAGCAATTAAAATTAAAAAAAAATCAATAATGATTTATCATATCATGACACACCACATACAAAGTCTCATTTGGCAAGCAAAGAAACAAAGTAATTTTATCTTATCAACTACATGCCATAAGTTTAGCAGATTAATAAATTAATTGAAATTACTAAAGTATCCTTGTGAGAATTACCAAAGTTTATTATTCTCTCTTATATATAATAGTAAAGTAAAATAATAATGAAGGAAAAATGATCAAATGTACCTATTTACTTTGACAAAATTAGTTAAATATATCCTTTGTTATAATTTGGTGTCAAATTTATCCTTGTTGTCATACTTTGAGGTTAAATTTAGGGTAAAATTCATAAATAGCATACTTAAGACCATAATTATGAGATTCATAGCAAATTTTCATAATTACTTAAATTAGCAACCTGTATTTTGTATTTGAACAAACTATTGCTATAAAAATACATATACAAATCATTTTATTGCCCATATTTAACTCAAATTCGTTGAGTTAAATATGGTATAATTAGCCATGAATTAAATGTGGAGATTATTTTTTCATTAAAACCTCTTAATTAACATGATTTTTGTTATTTGCTACCAACTAAAATCAAAATTCAAATTTAAGTTTCACGTTATCGTTTTCATCCCAAAAAAACTCAAAATCAAATTCAACTGAAACTTCTTCTATTCAATATCTTCAAAAATTCAACTTAAACCATTATTTTTGTTGAAGGTATTTAATCGTAATATTGTTTTCTTATATGAATTTCATCAGTTGTTTGAAATTGGTCAAAAAAAATTTGTTCTGAATTTATTTTGAACCATTACTGTTATTACGTTCAATTTTTTTGAGCCATTACTGATGTTTTGTTAAAATATAGTAATCAAAATCAATTTTCATTAAATTATTTTTTAATATTTTGAGCCATTAATAATTTTTCATTAGAGTGATCAAAATCAATTTTCCGTTACATCGTACAATTTAACAATTTATTTTATTAAATTATTTTTGAATATTTTATAAACGAATTTCGCAAAAAAGTAATGCAACAGTAAATTGAACCGATCGAACAATATAGTGATCAAAATTAATTTTTCAAGCTGCTCAAACTCAATTTTTTTCTTTTTCACTTATTGTTTTTCTTTTTTTAACTCTTTTACCTCTAACTTTTATTTTGAAAATACAAATATGTATATCACATACACATAGTCAAAAAATAAATAAAATACATAGCCATACAGATTTGAATATGTATTTACCGTACAAAACATACATATGTATCTGCGTATGTATTTACAAAAATACATATCTCACTCATATTTATATATAAACATATAAGACACAAAATCTCTATAACAAAAAGGACAACTATATACATATACATATAGGTAATAAAAAAATACATAATACATATCCTATATGTTTAGATATACATATGAGTCAGATATATATTTCTGTAAATATATATGCAGATATATATGTATATTTTTTTACCGTAAATACATATGCAGATCTGTATATTTATTTATTTTGTATGTTTTTTGAATATATATATGTGATATAGATATTTGTCTTTTAAAAATAAAAAATAGAGCTAGAAGAGTAAACAAATGAAAAAAAGACAAAAAAAATGAAAAATAATAATCTGACAAAAAAGAAATTAAAAAGGAAAAAAAAAAGAAATAGCAGTGTAAAAGAAAAAGCGAAAAATTTTTTTCTTAAAAAAAAAAAGAAGAAGAAAATGAAAAAGAATATGAGAAAGGAAAAAATAAGAAAACAAAAAAGAAAAAAAAAGAAAAGAAGTAGAATAGAGAAAATAAAGTGGAAAGAAAAAGATGAAAAAGAAAAAGAAATTAAAATAAAAAATAAAACGATAAAAAATTGAAAAACTAGCAAGGAAAAAAAGTTAGAGATATTGATTTGAACTTTTCTATTAAAGGAAGGATATATGTGAAAAAAATTCTTAACAACGAGGATAAGTTTAATCCCAAAGTATGACATCAAGGATAAATTTGACCTCAAAGTATGACGAAGAAAATATTTTGTCAATTTTTTAAAGTAGATGGGTAAATTTGGCCCCAAAGTATAACAGAAAGGATAATTTGACCCTAAAGTATGATGAAGAGTATATTTAGCTAATTTTTTAAAGTAAAGAGGTAAATTTGACCCCTTTCCCAGTAAAAAAATAATACATAAACATGTCTTTTCTTTTAACATGATCTTAATAGGCATACATGGTTTTTAATTTTGGTGTGCATAAGTAGGTATTTAAACTATCATAAAATTGAACAAGTAGACACATGTTTTCTACATGACAAATCACGCGAGATGGAGACATTCTACGTATCAAATAGCATGAGATTTGTCACATAGAAAGTATACTTGTCTACTTGTACGCATTCAAATTTGAAGGATATATGTATATATATATCAATTGTTAAAAGGTATTTTTTTTTTAATCAAAATAAATATTTTAATGTACTTGTTTATTTTCGTAAATTAAGAAATTGTATTACTCCCTCCATCCAAAATCTTTTGTCACTTACTTCTATTATTTTCTATATTTATTTGTCATTTTCGACTTATCAAGAAAAAGACAAATATTTTTTTCTGATTTATCCTTGATTTATTTGCTAGACTTTTTGAAGTATTAAATTGTCAATTTCAACTAATACCAATGTTTATTCTTGAAATTGATACATAAACCCCTTCATTAACCCACTTAGAACTTGCTTGACTTTAAAAATAAGCTCTAAACTGGATGCAACTAAATTCTTTGCCTCTACAAATTTTTACTACTTGAATTCAACTAAAAAAAGGAGCCGGAGGAATTATCCAATATGAAATGTGTTGATATCCATAAAACAGTTACTCTTTTGAAAGTTGGAACTTCATAAGCTCTAATAAATATGTTTGGGATTTTGGTTTCAACTATTGGTACTAAGTATCAATTAACATGATTAATATGATAAAATTACTATGTGAATTATTATTTTTTTAATAGGTATGACAGGTTAAATAGTAACAAGTAATTTTGAGTAATTTTGAGCAGAGGGAATATTTCTTTTTCATACTATCCTTAATATTAAATAACTCATAATGCAATAACAGTCAAACTTAAAGTTCTGAAGCATCATTAATAAAATTAATTTAATAAAATATATCTCTAATAAGAATTTCTTAAAAAATGTATCAAATCTGCAGAGTCCATGCAAATAAAACGGAGGAAGTAATAAGTGGCCCTTTAATTGTGTTGGTTACGAAGTCGATAAATAATCAGGAAAATAAAGGGGAAACCCACAACACAAACGGATCAAAAGATAAATTAAAAAGACAGAATCTAAATACTTAAAAAGTGGAAATAAGTCTTAAATAGATCATTTCATAAAATCTAGCAAGAAAAGCTAGAAGACATTTTCAAAATTTCAAAGTCTGGTGATGCAAGTACAAGCTTCTAAGATTACAAAAACATGAAGTACTACACTGTTTGAGAATAAGAAAATAGGAACAAAAACATAAAGATAGGAAGTATAAATATTGCAGAACAGCTACCTTCAACACTCCAAAAGCTCAAGACATCCACGAGGATCATTTACCACTCGTACTGAGCTCAGAACTTGCACAACAAAGTGCACAAAAGTAAAGGTGAGTACGATGAACGCGTATACTCAGCAGCAGCATCGATTAATCCTAACATGAAGCAAAAGCGAGGATTGATCTTAGACTGTCCTATTCAATATTTTTAGATATATCAATGCACTTATGTAAAGACTCAAGTTAGAAACTAAAATAATGTTTTACCAGGTCAAGACAAAATCAGAACCAAAATCAAGTCCAACGAAAGCTAATGAAACCACGCTAATAATTATTTAGTCACTAGCTTGTCGCATCATGCAATACACAGTATAACAAGAATGAGATGAAAGTATGAGATTACTGTAATGCACCCTACCTAGATAGAAACCTGTATGTACTCTATATAGGATAGGTGAGATCCATAAGAGACTCCTGAGATCCATACACTTACCTTGTCCAAAAAATCATATAGCAAAAAATGCTTGGAGGAAACATACATGTATTGGACAATATCCTGTATGATCCTTTATCAGAATTTATCCTTTCATTTCCTTACTGTCAATGTGAATGAAATGAAATGCCAAATACAACATATCCTATATCAAATTCAATCATCAGCACAGACAATTAAATGAGTCTAGAGTAATCAATAATGAGGAAGGATGATAGTGAAAGAGTAATCAAATAACTATTTCATATGTAAGCCTTCAACTATGGAACATGATATCATATCCAGTGAGCAATACAAACATATAATCAATGCTACAACTAGAAATCATGCTAACCTGGTCACAGAGTCCATCAATTCAGGAATAAATTCTCTAACAACCCATATCATTGGATCGATACTCGCATAAATGGTTGTCATCTTATTTATATGAGACCTTTTTTCTCATTACCATTTTATACAATCAAACAATACATACACTAACACTTCAAAGAGAGTCATAAAAAAATCTTAAGTTGCCTTAGTCGAAGTTCGAATAAGTCAAACTACAGCTTTGCGCTTTCTTAAAGCCTTATAACAGCGCCAATTTAGTCAAATACATAATATAGATGAGTAAATGGGTCATTACACTGATATAGGGACAAACTAGGAATCGAAAACTAAAACTTAGCTAAAATGAAAGAAGTGCTCCTATATATAGTCTAGGGCTAATTATTGCACAATTGGGACCAAAAGTGACCCATTTGGAAAGAACAAAACATAGTAGCCCACTTAGCATCTGCTTAAGCGTCTTGGGCACACATGAGGCGCATATCAAAGGCATATGGGACTGTATTGACCTACTGTAACTCTAAAAGATCTAGAGAAGGTTGGATGCACCTCCAAAGCATGTGGGGCACATGTCATCTTTCGAGGGCCTTCTAGCCCCGTTTTGCCTTTCCTTGGCCTCCTTAACGTCCCTTTACCCTCCTCAAAGATCATCACCATCCAATTGACACCTTTTGATAGCACCAAGGAGTTGTCAAGTGCCTCTTGAACCATAAGCGTCCTTTCCAAAGAAGTGAAGGCAATTTGAATTGTATCATCCTCTCCTTTTTAAAGAATAGTCGTCCTTGAATCTACAACTTTAAAGAACAAGAGAAGAACATACAACCAAGTTATCCTTGAAGTACAAGGGTTAATATAAACACAACCATGCCAAGGAGACACCCGTTTCATATATAACCAAATATCCTTCAAGCCAATGAAAGAGAATTCATCATTTAAGGTGCAAAGCAATGAAAAGTATCAAGAGATTCTCCCAAGTTATTTCCATTAACAAGATGTGAAAATAATTCATTATAAGTTGGAACAACTAAGGGTAGAATCAAGGAGTCATTAAGGTGTAGATACCCTTCCTTTCACAACAAACCATGTTTATACACAAGAAAATCTTAGCATCAACATGGATATTTGCATACCAAGAACAAAGTCATATGAAGGTAAGAACAAACATATCATACACCCTCACATCCCTTTCATTTGAACAACCTTCCAAGAAAGGTCCAACTTGCCTATCCACTTAAGTGTGACAAGAAACAAGGGATAGAGGCTGTTTACAAATTAGGGACCATAGGCTCTTCATTGAACAACAAATAGATTGGTCATCTGAATTGGAAAGACCACATAATCTATGCACATTCAAGTCATCCACAAAGTGCTTTGAAAGCTATCAACACTAGCTAGGTAGTAATTTAAGTCAAAAATATTAACAAGATTATCTACTTTAGGATAAATGTAATCATGAATCCAAGGAATTCAAGGAATAATAGGGGGTAGGTACATACCTGTCACGATCCGAACCAGGTCCTGGCTGTGACGGATATCTCAAGCCTCCAAAGGACTGGAGACCACCCCTTTTGTATAGTCAAACAAAACACTAGCAACAGAAGAATTTCGAACATATAACAAGATAGAATAATTAACACTCAAAAGTAAATAAGAATGTCAACCACAACTTCCAGTCCACAGTAGTCCATAAAGCCTCTATGAAATCAACATCAATCTAAGTAGGGACATGCCCCGACGATAGAAAAAAATAAACCAAACGGTGGTTTATAACATAAGAGAAATGACAAAACTATGAAATAAAGATCTTTCAGAGGATGAAAGATCACCATTTCAAGCTGACTACTGACCACCTAGAAATTCTATCACTATGCAAAAAAAATAGTAATGTCTTTGGTTCTTGAATCGCATGGGGATACAGCATCCAAAGACGGTTAGCGGGTTGAGCATTTGCATGTTACTCAGGAAAGGGATAAAATAATGTCAAGTCAAAACCATAGTAAATCCACATGCACACAGTGTACATATATATATATATATATATATATGTATATATATATATATATATCATGCTGGGGTAGGAAATAAGGTTTAGCATAAAAGTAAAACATTAGTCTGGACTATGTAGCTTAACCGTCATTAAAAAAGGCACCTACAGGCTATACGGGTTGTAATACCCCATATGCTTCTTAGTTTAATTCAGCTCATAAATTGTACATGAGAGGCCTAAGATCTCAAAAATTTAGCGAAGTGTTGAAGACTTAGTCTCATTTTTGACCTCTAAACTTTAATAATTTTATTATCAACTTTTCCAATCTCAGAAAGTTGGTTTCTAAGTTGATTCATAACCAAGGTTGTCTATAGGTTATCATGGGTGAGTTGTGGATTTTTGGATGAAGTTTGAGGCATGTTTGGATGACCAAAAAAGAAACCCAATGTGATTGGGTTGTGTCGCATCGAGTACTGCGTTGGCCAGTAATGCGGCGCATCACCTATCGCGTCAAGTTGATTGATGCGGCGCATTGGCTGTAGCGTCACTGGGAACATTTTTATCTAATAAATTATAGGTTTGTGAGGGTAATTGAGTCAATTTCCCCTACTTTACCTCACTCATAGCACGAAATTAAGGATCCAAAAGGGCAAATTCACTCTTCTTTTCACAAATTCTCTCAAGAACATAGCCCTAGTTTCTTCAAGTCCAAGTTCAAGCTTCAAGAAGCCACCTAAAACCCATACAAATTCAACTAGCAAGGTATGTTAGGTGTTCATTCTTGGGTCCGTTCTATCGCTTGGAGTCCAAGAACCTTTTGTAAAGCTTAAGTTATGAGTTTGCTTGGTTTAGATCATATTATATCCATGTATGTGTTGTAATTTGAGTGTCAAGTTATGAATATGTGAATTTCATGTGGAATAAACTAATACGTAGGTTAGTTGATGTAAGTATCACGTTGAATCCCATAAATTATGAATTAAATTTTGAAGTCATGATATGTTAGCATGTTGGTCATTCCCATATATAAGGTTATGCCTTCCAAGTATTTGATAAAATGACTAAATGAGTGAAAGTTGAATTATGACTGTTTGTTATGTTTTAAAATTTTTAGTATGGTCTTATTGTCAATAATATCGAGTCTTGGGGGTTATGATACCCAAAATCTAGCTATTTATCAGTTTACAGTAGTCATAGAAAGGTCCTAGTCGAATCATGAGCAGTAATAATCAGTCAGTTAACAAGGTCAGTATGAATTCAGTCAAGCCTAGCCCATTTTAGTGCTCAGTGTCGGTTCAGTTGGTAGTAGGATTCAGCATCGAGCGAACCCAGGGATGGGGGAATTCCTGCCAGCTTTGGGTGTGACCCTTAGTAGCAATCCTGATTTATAGAACTACGTAGCCAGCGTAGATTAATATGTGTTCCTGCCAGTCTAGGGTTGACATATATATTTACATCTCATGACTCTTTCTGCCAGATTAGGGTTGACCCAACTATTATTAGTAACCCGTGGAACGGTACTAACACCCTTCTAACTGGGGTTATAGGTTGTACCCCAATTAGTCTATATTGCGGCATGTCGGTTTATGAAAGCTCCCACAGTTTTAGTTTCAGTAATCAATTCAGAATTTAGTTCAGTCTTACTGACCGTAGCATATAGTTGCTAGATATTTAACTATCATATTTCAGTATCTCAGTTTACAGACTACTTCAGTACTTGTTTTATAATTGGTCATGCATCCTCGGTCTTTACAGTTTTCATGAATTCTTACTCATTACCTCGTGTTATACATTCAGTTAGTTATTACTCATGAATATGAACCCGTGCATATTATCCTAACCTTATTTAACATACTAGTATATTCAAAAGTATTGATTGCATTCTCTTTCTTGCGCTATGATGTCTTTTATCATAGGTTCAAATGCTGGGATTCCCGATCATACTTAGACTTTCCAGTGCATCAGCAACAGTAGCTATGGTGAGTCATCTTTCTTCGAGGACGAGTTGTCTTATACTCAGTTATGTTAGTAGTTTAAATGTTTACTCAGTTGAAGTTAGTTGGGGGCTTGTCCCATCAACTTCACTATCAGATAGTTAGAGGAGTTCAGGTTAGTACAAACAGTTGGTCAATTTTTAGTTGTAATTATCAGACGTTTATCAGTATTGCCAGTTTGTTTTCAAATGTTTTAAACTATTACTTAGTATTGTTTTCAGTTATTAAAACCTTATGGCATTTTAGTTGAAATTCTGCATATATTTGTTTAGTAGTTTTATTCAGTACTCATAACAGGTACTAGCTCGTGGGTTAGCTTGTGGTCTTATGGGATTGTAAGCACCGTATGGCGTCCAGGGTGTACTCTCGGAGTGTTACACACTTGGTATCAGAGCCTAAGGTTTTAAAGTGTCCTAGGGAGTCTAAAAGCCACATTGAGTAGAGTCTTGTGCATGAGTGTGTAGCGCGCCACACTTATGGGCAAGAGGCTACAAAACGTTTAGGAAAAGTTTCCCTTCTTTCAGTGTTCATATGGTGCGAATGAGCAGAAGCTTAAGTTAAACTCTTTATATATTTCAACTTTTCCTTCTATTTACAGAATATGCTTTCCAAAAATACTAACGAAAGAAGAACTGTAAACTAGCCAGCACCTCTGCCCGTTCAAGAAAATCCCCCGAATGAGCATATGTCTCATGCAGAGTTCAAAACTGTATTTACCACTCTGGCTCACTCTGTAGCAGCCCAAAATATGTGGCCAACTATTGTTCAGGCTAATCCAGTGGCCAATACTTTCACAGCTAGGATTTGGGACTTCATCTGAATAAATCCTCCTTTATTTTCAGGATCTAATTCTGAAGAGGATCCACAAGAATTCTTAGACATGGTGTAGAAGGTAACAGACATTATGGGGGTGACTTCAAGTGAGAGTGCTAAACTAGCTACTTACTAACTGCAAGATGTATCTCATACTTGGTTTAAGCAGTGGGAAAATGATAGGGGTGTAGAGGTTGGACCTATAGAGTGGGAGAAATTTGCTATTTCCTTCTTAGATATATTCTCTCCATTGGAGTTGAGGGAGGCTAAAGGGTTAGAGTTCATTAACCTGAAATAGGGAAACATGAGTGTGAAAGAGTATTCCCTCAAGTTTACTCAGTTAGTCAGGTATGCCCCTCATGTAGTAGCTGATAATAGGTCCAGGATGAGTAAGTTCATGTCTGGGGTATCTGATAATTTGGTTAAGGAGTGTAGGACTGAGATGTTGATCAAAGAGATAAACTTGGCGAGGTTGATGGTCCATGTACAATAGATAGAGAAGGAGAAAGTTAAGGAGAGAGAGAGAGAGAACAAGAAGGCTAGAACAGGAAACTTTAATTTCACTCAGCCGAAGTCAGAAGGTGGTAATTATCCTCAGTTCCACCCAAAATATTCATTCCAAGGTTCGTCTTTGGCTAGTGCACCAATGCCCAAATTCAGGAATGATAACAAGGATAGGGCGCTAGGCTTTAAGTCTCAGGGTTGTGTGAACAGTGCTCAAACAAATCCTCTCTGTTAGAAATATGGTAGGAACCATCAGGGTATTTTGAAAGATGACAATGATGCATGCTTTAGATATGGCAAACCAGGTCATAGAATCAAAGAATGTCTACAAAAAGTTTGAAGAGTCAGTACAATCGTCTTCCAGCTCAGTATGGTCGCCCATCTCAACAGGGTTCCGCTTCTAGTGCTACCAGTGGACAGCGCCCCAGTAGGCTCTATGCACTTCACTCTCGACATGATCAGTAAATTTCTCCTGATGTGGTTACTAGTATGTTACAGGTATTTTATTTACATATTTATGCTTTGCTCGACCCTGGAGCTTTTCTTTAGTTAGTAACCCCTTATATAGTGGTTAACTTCGGAGTCAGTCCCGAAACCTTAACAAAGCCTTTCTCAGTATCTAACCCAGTAAGTGTCTCTATTGTAGCCAGGCAGGTATACATAAACTGTCCAGTCATGATATCCTAGAAAGTCACTTCAGTTGATCTTGTGGAGTTAGAGATGACTGATTTTGATGTCATTCTTGGCATGGATTGGCTTCATTCATGCTATGCTTCAATTGATTGTAGAAACAGAGTTGTTGATTTTCATTTTCCAAATGAACCAATCCTTGAGTGGAGGGATAGTACCAAAGTGCCTAGGGGTTAACTTGTTTTATACCTTAGAGTGATTAAAATGATTTCTAAGGGGTGTGTCTATTATCTTGTGTGAGTCAGAGACTCTAGTTTCGAGACTTCCAATCTTGAGTCTATTTTAATAGCAAGGAAATTTCCAAATGTGTTCCTTGAAGACCTTCTCGGAGTTCCTCTCGAAAGGGAAATTGATTTCGAAATAGACTTTCTTCCGAAAACTCAGCCTATTTCTTTCCCGCCATACAGAATAGATCCAGCCGAACTTAAAGAGTTGAAAGAATAGTTTAAGGGGCTCCTAGATAAGTTATTCATCAGGCACAATGTTTACCCATGGGGCGTACCAGTCCTATTTGTGCATAAGAAAGATGGTTCTCTTAGGATGTGCATTGACTACCATAGTTGAATAAAGTCATAATCAAGAATAAATACCCACTTCCTAGAATCGATGACTTGTTCGACCAACTTCAGGGTGCCAGTTACTTTTCTAAGATAGACCTCAGATCCGATTATCATCAGCTTAGAGTAAGAGGATGTGACATTCCAAAAATAGCTTTTCAAACCTGGTATGGTCACTTCGAGTTTCTAGTCATGTCCTTTGATCTCATAAATGCCCCAGCAACCTTTATGGACTTGATGAACTGAGTGTTCAAGCAGTACTTGGACATGTTCATCGTAGTCTTCATCAATGAAATTTTTGTCTATTCCCGTACTAAAAATGATCATTCAGATCACCTCAAAATAGTATTACAGACTCTTAGATCCCATCAGTTGTTCTCAAATTCAACAAGTGCAAATTTTGGCTAAGGTCAGTAGATTTTCTTGATCACATTATTTTTGGTGATGGTATTAGAGTTGATCCATAAAAGACCAAAGCAGTAAGAAACTGGCCTAGACCCATCTCTCTGTCAGGTATCAGAAGTTTCTTGGGTTTGGCTATCTATTTCCAACGGTTTATTGAAGGGTTTTCATCTATTTCATCCTCTATGTATAGATTGACTTAGAAGAAAGTCAAGTTCCAGTTGTCAGATGCTTGTGAGAAGAGTTTTTAAAAGTTGAAGACTCGACTCACCTTAGCTCCAGTTTTGACCTTGCCAGATGGTTCAGATGGATTTTTTTGTTTATTATGATGCTTTCAGAGTTGGTTTGGGTTGTGTTTTGATGAAGAAAGGTAAATTCATAGATTATGCCTCTAGACAGCTTAAACCCCATGAAAAGAATTATCCTATGCATGATATTGAGTTAGCAGTTGTTGTGTTTGCCTTGAAAATTTGGAGGCATTATCTGTATGGGGTATATGTTGATGTGTTCACAAACCATAATATCTTGCAGTATGTACTCTCGTAGAAAGATTTGAACTTGGACCGGAGGAGCTGGTTAGAGTTGTTAAAAGACTACAACATGAGTGTTTTGTATCATTCGAGCAAGGACAATGTAGTGGTAGATGCCCTTAATAGATTGTCCATGGGTAGTGTGACTCATGTTGAGGATGAAAAGAAGAATCTAGTTCTGTAAGTTCATCAGCTTGCCAGACTAGGCCTCCATTTGGTTGATTCAGTCGAGGGTAGTGTGTGTGTGCAAAATAGTTCAGAATCTTCTTTGGTTGCTAAAGTGAAAGAAAAATAGGATATGGATTCTAGTTTGGTTAGGTTGAAGGAGTCTATCAGAGATAAGAAAGTAAAGGTTTTCTTCTAAGGGGGAGATGGTGTGTTGCGTTGCCAGGGTATATTGTGTGTGCCATATATAGATGACTTGAGATAGCGGATTCTTGCTGAGGCGCATGGTACACATTACTCTATTCATCCAGGGACCACTAAGATGTACCGTAATTTATGAAATATCTATTGGTGGAGTGGGATGAAGAAAGACATTGCAGAGTTTGTAGCTAAATGTCCAACTTGCCAATAGGTTAAGATCGAGCACCAAAAGACTAGTGGTTCTATACAGGAGTTTAGTATCCCCACTTGGAAGTGGGAGGAGGTAAACATGGACTTTGTAACGGGTTTACCTCTCACTTTTGGAAAGCCTTCCAGAAGGGTCTTGGTACCCAAGTTCACCTCAGTACAACCTGTCACCCTCAGACAGATGGTCAAGCAAAGAGGACCATTCAGACCCTAGAAGACATATTGAGAACATGTGTCCTCGATTTTAAAAGTAGCTGGGATGATCACTTACCTTTGATAGAGTTTGCATATAATAACAACTATCATTCTAGTATTCGTATTGGCTCCATTTGAGGCTCTTTATGGAAGGAGGTGTATATCTCTTATTGGTTGGTTCGAGGTAGGGGAGACTGCGATGATATGGTCTAATTTAGTATTTGAAGCTTTAGAGAAAATCTAGTTAATCAGGGAGAGGCTTAAAAAAGCCCAAAGCCGACAGAAATCCTATGCTGATGTGAGGAGAAGAGACCTTGAGTTTGAGATTAGTGACTTAGTTTATTTGAAAATATCTCCCATAAAGGGGGTAAAGAGGTTTGGTAAGAAGCGGAAGCTTAGTCCCCGGTATGTTAGCCCTTACAAAATTCTAAGCTATCTTGAAAAGGTAGCCTATGAACTTGAGTTACCTGTAGACTTAGCATCAGTGCACCCAGTATTTCATGTCTCTTTTCTAAAGAAGTATATTGGTGACCCAGTGCTTGTAGTCCCCTTAGAAAGTGTAGATGTTCAGAACAGTCTCTCTTACGAAGAAGTTCCAGTCAAAATTCTTGAACGTCAAATTCGCAGACTAAGGAACAAAAAAGTTCCCTTGGTCAAAGTTCTTTGGCGAAACCAATCTGTTGAGGGAGCCACTTGGGAACTAGAAGCTGACATGCAAACCAAGTACCCTCATCTCTTCTCTGCAAACCAAGACTCAGCCTAAGGTAACAGTCTTCCTTATATTTATTCTACTTTATACTCAGTTCCAGCTGCATATCATTCTCATGTCATTCATGCATTAATGAATTAGATTGGCCATGTATTATGTTTCAAGATTCAGTCATATTTCAGTTATACATGTCAGTATATAATCTCATCTTTTAAATATTCTCAGCTTAACCAGTTTCATTCGAGGACGAATGTTCCCATGGGGGAGATATTGTAATACTCCGTATGTTTCTTAGTCCAATTAAGCTCATAAAGTGTACATAAGATGCCTAAGACCTCAAAATTTAGCCAAGTATTGAAGACTTAGTATCATTTTTAGTATCATTTTTGTCCTCTAAACTTTGATAATTTTATTATCAATTTTTCCGGCCTCAGAAAATTGGTTTCTAAGGTTATTCATGATCAGAGTTGTCTATAGGTCATCTCGGGTGAGTTTCAAATTTTTCGAACGATGTTTGAGGCATGTTTGGATGACTAAAACAGCAACCCAACGCGATTGGGTCGCGTCGTGTTGAGTACTGCGTTGGCCAGCAAAGCGGCGCGGCGCCTATCGCGTCAAGTTGATCGACACAGTACGTCGGCTGTAGCGTCACCATTTTTGCATAATAAGTTATGAGTTTGTAAGGGTAATTGAGTCATTTTCCCCTATATTACACTACCCATAACACGAAATTAATGATCCAAAAGGGCAAATTCACTCTTCTTTTAACAAATTCTCTCAAAAACAAAGCCCTAGTTTCTTCAATTCCAAGTACAAGCTTCAAGCAACCACCAACAACCTACACGAATTCAACTACTAAGGTATGTTAAGTGTTCATCCTTGGGTCCCTTCCACCCTTTAGAGTCCAAGAACCTTTTGCAAATCTTGAGTTATGATTTTTCTTGGTTTAGATCATATTATGTGCATGTATGTGTTGCAATTTGAGTGTCAAGTTATGAATATGTGAATTTCATGTGAAATAAACTAATGCGTACGTTGGTTGATGTAAGTATCATGTTGAATCCCCTAATTTATGAATTAAATATTAAAGTCATGATATGTTAGCATGTTGATCATTCTCATGTACAAGGTTATGCCTTCCAAGTGTTAGATAAAATGACTAAATGAGTGCAAGTTGAATTGTGACTGCTTGTTATGTTTTAAAATTTATAGTATGGTCCTATTGTCAATAAGATCGAGTCCTGGGGATTATGATACCCAAAATCTAGCTGTTTATCTAGTTTACTGTAGTCATTGAAAGGTCTTAGTCAAATCATGAGCAGTAGTACTCAGTTAGTTAACAAGGTCAGTGTGAATTCAGTCAAGCCTAGCCTAGTTTAATGCTTAGTGTCATTTCAGTTGGGAGTAGGATTCAGCACCGAGCGAACCCACGGAAGGGCCTGCCATCTTAGGGTGTGTCACGACCCAAACCGAGTCCCTGGTCATGACGGACATCCCAAGCCATGAAGGCCCGAGCGCCCCTTCTAACTTGCAATCATACACAACATTCATATACTAAGAGGAAATGCGGAAATACATAACAAAACGCAATCATGGTCAACTTTTATTTAAAACTGTTCAATACAGCAATGAGTTCATAAAGATCAAAAACATCTAACATTAGTTTGCGAAATCTCTAACAACTGAAATGACATCTGTCTGACATCTGGGACAAGGCCCCTAATCGGACCATGAATCAAAAATGAAATAACAATAACAAGTTCAAATACAGGCCTTCTGAAGTAAGGGAGCCTCACCAGCTGCAAACATCCAACAAGTCAATCTACTACTTAATGGGACCCCTGGACTGTGTTTTAGAATCCTGAAATATAGGGGGTCAATACAGATGTACTGGTATGTGAAACAACTCAAAATAACATAATTTTTAATATAAAATAGATGAGAGCTTACCAGAATGTCAATAATAATCATATAAGTAAGAAAAAATTACACGGGCATACCTTTAAAAACATCAAATGATTCTTGGCACAATGACCCACTCTTTATTATTCTTTTGAGCTAGATGGTACACCCTATAATCTGTAATTCCATGGGCTATATGGAATCCTCCCTTGACTCGGCGGCCAAGCGCCCAATCCAAGTTTGCCGCAAGGATTAGCGTATCCATAAGGGGACCACACAAGATCATGAAGCAGGGTGCCAAAATCCCCAAATTAAGTCTACGTGTCGTGGTTGGGCTCAAGATCACAAAGTAGGGCTCCTAACTATAGTCCTGAATTGGAACGACATTATTCAAGGTACACAAGATCACAAAACATGGCACCAAAATCTCGTGTCGGCAAATCATGGTTTCCAGCATGGAGTCTTTCAGCTCGTACGTTCTTCGGGTAACCATCTAACTCTCTTAAGCCCAACTTTTAGTTCCTTTAAAACAAACATGCTTCATACTTTACAACATTTAATACTTATCTTGTTTAGGGAATGAAATCATCGGGTATCGTCATATCTTGACTTACAAGTCAATCAAATCACATTATATCAATCTGTAGCCCTTTTCACGTATTACCATGTCAATGACCACCCATAGGTTTTCTTTAACGTCAAGTGAGAGAGAGTTATGAAGTAGATTTTCATTTGAATTTACATCAAAACACTCTCCTTTCAATAATACAATCATAAGTTGATCATGTTGTGTTTACTTTGTTCAAAACCCATAGGAATTGTTAATTTTGATACAATAAACATTCATCATGTGAAAACACCCCTCAAAATGTTATAAAAGTACCAATCCATGATCACTAAATAAGTATTCACCCTTTGGTTTTTTCGTCTAGAAAATTCGTGCCTTTAAACAAGTCATAACAACATAAATCGATAATATCATGATAAAAGAGGGGATTCTGATCGTTCATGCTCTCATTCAAACTTTCATTACACTTTAAAAGCATAGATATATAGTTATATGTAAAATTCATGATAGAAGGTTCAAAACAACCTAATGACATATACTTTTCAGAACAATTCCAAAACTCTTTCTTTATAAGCATGATTGGGGATCTTTAATATAATTTAAAACAATAGAAAAATTATGCCCATGATGTTGAGAGAAGTCCCACATACCTTAGATTATAAAATTTGAAAGATGAAACTCGAATCTTGATCCGTTTCTTGGAATTCTTGATCTTAGAGATGAATTTTCGATCTTTGGGGGAGGAGTTAGGGTTTTGATTTGAAAGGAAAATTGAATTATAGAGTGTATTATGCCTTTTGGGGGCGAAAATCGAGTGTTATAGGCAGATTTGGGTGAGGAAAAATGACCAAAATGTCCCTAGACCCATTAGGAACTGAAATAGAATATGAAACAACTCTTTAACATGCAGGCCGACGCATCGGGTCAACATCGTGTCGGCTCACTGCCTCACACGGAAAATGTCATAACTTTTCGCTCGGTTATCAGATTTTGGCAAAATTGGTACCGTTGGAAAGCTAATTCAATTATCTACAATTTGGTGGGTCTTGAACTACAAAATTCTATGTGTATAAAAAGTTATACACATTAAAAGTAGATGCTTGTAGAATTGAATATCCAATTTTGGATGAATGAAAGGTTCTTAGCTTATCTTTGCTTTAGGCCATTTCTATGAATATTTTTCACCTTATAATCACTTCATATACTAGGCAAAAAATTAAGACACGTGAATCTAAACATAAACATGGAATTTGAGCTTACACATGTAGGAACGACGATTCAATTTCTAGCTCAAAAATACGGGGCGTTACATTATCTCCCCCTTGGGATCATTCGTCCCCGAATGATAGGTAGGGACTTTTGATGATCTAAAAGTGTAGAATAAAGAACGTAATCTCGCATTGAATAATTTTCCTCAATAAAACATACAAAGGTATCAAACGAGTTTCATGGTAATCCCGAGTGAAACGCGAAACCACGAAACATGGGATAATGAGACCTTACATAGGGATGATCTTGCACACGAGTTCTATGGACATAATCATCACAACATAAGGCTGAGGTTTATTTGATGATCATACACCTGATTTATATGGATACCAATAATGAAATAAGTTTTCACGGGTTAGGATTATAAGTATTATCCACCTTACAAAGTACCGTGAAATAGACTTAAACTTAGAGGCACTAAACATCTACACCTCAAACAATAAATAACATACTTCACACACGCCAACTTACACTTCTCCAATCACACATCTAGCCACAAGAATTTGAGTCCCACTACTTAGTACTGCTATGTTGAAGCTTAACTCAGAGTTAAAAGGTGAAAACTTAAGCTACAGAGCCATGTACTTTACATCCCTTTAAGAATATTTCTTCACCTTATTACTACCATCAAACACACTCGGGTTTTTAATTCAGGGAATTGTAACCACATAGTACATGGATTGTGTTTTCATCAATCATAATATTCAAGCCTATCACTACTACACCCACTTCATGGATTCCCCCACTAAGACCAGCAAAATCATACTTACAAAGATTTTTCGCCATATATCTCCTTCTTAATTATTTTACATAACAAAATTCCTCTCCTTCTTTTCCACTTTCACCTATAATCTTAGCTCAAGAATCACACAAAATTTCTTTTTTTTACCTTCAAGAACATCTACTCCCCTACCTAACACATTGCTATGCCCCCACAACCAACATCATACTATCATACGGAGGGTCATTAAAGGACCTGAGCACAAGTATCATGAATGGGAGAAACACTGCTCAATTATAACCCATATCTGTTAATCTACTCAAGGTGGGACATGAGGTGAAGATACAATACCATCACGAAGTGCTTCCTATATCAAGGGTCTAGATCATAAGTAGAGAGTCATTTGGAAGAAACATAATGCAATATGAATTCTTAGGATAGAGCATAGTGAGAAAGCATTGGTTCACATATCAAGGTAAAACAAGGGAAAAGACTGAATTACTCTCCTGGACCCAAAAATCAGTAAGAAGAACTGGGCACCGACGGTTAAGCGACGCAACAAATTGGTCCCAACTGATGTGATTCTTGCTGCGACACGTCGCTATCGCATTGGCCCACTATTTTGATCATCCAAACATGCATCAAACGTCGTCTGAAAAATACAAAACTTTCCTGAGACATCCCCTTTACACCCCTGATCACGAATCAACTCTATAATATACGTCTCGGGGTCGGGAAGATCAATTTGAAAATTATGGAAGTTAATAGCTCAAAAATATGACTAAGTCCTTCAACAATTAGAAAATTTTTCAGGTTTTCATCTCTCCATACATGCAACCCAGAGTGGTATTGAGTCGAGAATGCTAGGGGGTGTTACATTACAACTAAGACAAAGATTTCCACTTGAAGCGATTACTCCTCATTTAAGGAACTGGAATTTTCCATGAGTTTGCATGAGCTTTATCACTTTGGCTAAAATCGACATAGGATGAATCAGTGACATATAGAAACATATTTTCTTAGGATCAAGCATGCTGAGAGACATAGATTTTTATGGATCATGAAGAACATAACATATGGCTTGAATACATGAAAGACTTGATTACCGTGAGAACATAATTGTTTCTAGTTTGGAGGCCAGATCATAAACATAAGCCCATAGAGAACTCGAACCATAGGCATAGGCATAACTTGAACACATGACGTAGGACATTAGCAGAATAATCTCCAAAATAGAAGTAGGAGGAGTATGCTTGAGTAGGAATAGATTTATCATGACTCCTCCCCGCAACTTGCCGAATTGAGAAAATTCGGGAACTAACTTAATTCCCCATCTCCCCCTAGATCAAAGTCGCAATCCTAGACTTACGGAACTCTCCATAATAATTTTAAATTAAAACACATTAATTTCTTTCTAGGACATCCTCCTTTTAGGGACACTAATCGTAATTTCCTCCAACCCCTAAAGTAATTGACATATGGCTAACATTATCACTGGCATAGAAACCCATGCTTTTAAACAATCAATGCTCCATCTTTGATTCCTTATACTAGGATTACACAGCTAATCACCCAACTTGCAACTTAACAAAAATTTGTAAAACAATACCAAAGGCACACATTGACTACCCATATTTCTTCAATTCAACTCCGCAGACATTCCATACCACAAGATTCGAGAATAAAATCTAGGTAGTCGTGACACTCACACACATCACACCTTATTTAGCAATATGCTACCTCAGGGTTTAACTTATTCCTATATACTCACGTTCTTATCAACTTAATGATTCAACCACAACTCATCGTTTTACTATTGTTCTCATGGATACATATGCATCACAACTTCCAACTCATTATACCACCAGTCTCCAACCTAGGCTATTACACACCTCATATTAAACCTACAAGTTCGTTCCCACCAGATACACATTATTAGTCTTAAGCTACTTATTCTTATCGCCACACTTCACATCTAACGTTCGAGCTTATTATCTATCATCAAGGATATACCACTGGTAAAGCATGCCACATATCATACTAGTCCATCAAATTAGGAAATCAACCCAAATATTTTTACTTCACTTAACTACTACCTGCAATCACAACCCCTTCATGACATCGCTATTACAATTCAAAATCCACTACATACCTTCGCACATGAAATACTAGTTTACAACTACTTAAAGAAAAATACCATCAAAGGGGTAAAGTCACACAATAGGATTAGTTGATCTTAATCTTATAATATAACCCATTTCAATCTTATCAACATATTCCAATTCCTCACATCATACTCACTTACCTAATCATAAATCACAATGATCTTCAAAATTCAACACAAATGAACCTCTGCCAACAACTTATTAACTAATCTACCCTTATTCACTTACCACTTATAAATGATTTCTACAACCACCATAACTATCCACTTTAAGCTCCTTCTCTATTTTGAACAAATAATTATCATATCAAGTCACTTCCTTCACAGACTACCATATAATCTACAATTATTGCTACCACATTAGTCTATCACTATAAAATGGTAAAACATCCCTCAATCAACGATTATACAACTAAAACTCTTTATTTACCAAAAGTCACCCTCACTCTGACTTCTAATCTTGTGACTCCATATCACCAACTCCTTGGCCCATCTCACTACCAATGGGTCATGATACTATAACATATACTACTGCTCGGGTGGAAATATAATTCCAATATTCTGCTACACATCATTACCCTTATACATCACATCCCCAACAAGAATTTTATTAAAGGAGATTGAATATACTTCATACCTCAGGCTCAATCGTACAACTGATATAGATAGGGGTATCCACTTAAATCAACACACTTTAGAGCACTCATGGACTTCTCTTAAGTCCTTGTGTAAATTCATAAATTTATGGACAACTCAATCAGAGAGAACTACATAGCTGGGGAAGCTAGACACTTGGACTCGTATCGCCTTGACAATCAAGCATGGACCATGAAATTAGAGTGAGGAATGAACTTGGATAACTTTATTATGGATGTATCTATAGCACAAACTGGAGTATGAAAGAATAGGAAACAACTCCTAAATATCCGGTAGCCTCCTGATTATAAGTGTGGTGCACAACACACCCATAAGCAAGACTCTACTAGACACAATTTCACAGATACCTTGGGACCATGAATCATGCTCTGACACCAAGTTTTTCATGACCCGAACCGAGGCCCTGGTCGTGACGAACATCCCAAGCCATGAAGGCCCGAGCGCCCCTTCTAACTTGCAATCATACACACCATTCATATACTAAAAAAAATGCAGAAATACATAATAAAACAGAATCATGGTCAAATTTTATTTAAAACTATTCAATACTGCAATGAGTTCATAAAGATAAAAATCAGCTAACACTAGTTTGCGAAATCTCTAACAACTGAAATGACATCTGTCTGACATCTAAGACAAGGCCCCTAGTTGGACCATGAATCAAAAATGAAATAAAAATAATAAGTTCAAATACAGGACTTCCGAAGTAAGGGAGCCTCACCAGCTGCAAACATCCAACAAGTTAATCTACTACTTAATGGGGACCCCTGGACTGTGTTTTAGAATCCTGAAATATAGAAGGTCAATACAGATGTACTGGTATGTGAAACAACTCAATATAACATAATTTTTAATATAAAATAGATGAGAGCTTTCCAGAATGTCAATAATAATCATATAAGTAAGAAAAAAGTACACGGGCATACCTTTTAAAACATCAAATGATTCTTGGCACAATGACCCACTCTTTATTATTCTTTTGAGCTAGATGGTACACCCTATAATCTGTAATTCCATGGGCTATATGGAATCCTCCCTTGACTCAGCGGCCAAGCCCCCAATCCAAGTTTGCCGCAAGGATTAGTGTATCCATAAGGGGGCCACACAAGATCATGAAGCAGGGTGCCAAAATCCCCAAATTAAGTCTACGTGTCGTGGTTGGGCTCAAGATCACAAAGTAGGGCTCCTAACTATAGTCCTGAATTGGAACGACATTATTCAAGGTACACAAGATCACAAAACATGGCACCAAAATCTCGTGTCGGCAAATCATGGTTTCCAGCATGGAGTCTTTCAGCTCGTACGTTCTTCGGGTAACCATCTAGCTCTCTTAAGCCCAAATTTTAGTTCATTTAAAACAAACATGCTTCATACTTTACAACATTTAATACTTATCTTGTTTAGGGAATGAAATCATCGGGTATCGTCATATCTTGACTTACAAGTCAATCAAATCACATCATATCAATCTGTAGTCCTTTTCACGTATTACCATGTCAATGACCACCCATATCTTTTCTTTAACATCAAGTGAGGGAGAGTCATGCAGCAGATTTTTATTTGAATTTACATCAAAACACTTTCCTTTCAATAATACAATCATAAGGTGATCATGTTGTATTTACTTTATTCAAAACCCATAGGAATTGTTAATTTTGACATAATAAATATTCATCATGTGAAAACACCCCTCAACATGTTATAAAAGTATCAATCCATGATCATTAAACAAGTATTCACCCTTTGTTTTTTCCGTCGAGAAAATTCAGGCCTTTAAACAACTCATAACAACATAAATTGATAATATCATGATAAAAGAGGGGATTTTGATCGTTCATGCTCTCATTCAAACTTTCATTACACTTTAAAAGTGTAGATATATAGTTATATTTAAGATTCATGATAGAAGGTTCAAAACAACATACAATTTCTTCAAAACAACTCCATGACATATATTTTTCAAATCAATTCCAAAACTCTTTCTTTATAAGCATGATTAGGGATCTTTAATATAATTTAAAACAATAGAAAAATTATGCCCATGATGTTGAGAGAAGTCTCACATACCTTAGATTATAAAATTTGAAAGATGGAACCCGGATCTTGATCCATTTCTTAGAATTCTTGATCTTAGAGATGAGTTCTCGATCTTTGAGGGAAGAGTTAGGATTTTGATTTGAGAGAAAAATTGAATTATAGAGTGTATTATGCCTTTTGGGGTGGAAATCGAGTGTTATAGGCGAATTTAGAAGGGGAAATGACCAAAATGTCCCTAGACCCATTAGAAACTGAAATAGCATATGAAACAGCTCCGTAATGCATAGGCCGATGCATCACGTCGACATCATGTCGGCTTACTGCCTCACACAAAAAATGTCATAACTTTTTGCTCGGTTATTGGATTTTTGCGAAATTGGTACCGTTGGAAAGCTAATTCAATTATCTACAATTTGGTGGGTCTTGATCTACAAAATTCTATGTGTATCAAAATTTATACACATTCAAAGTAGATCCTTGTAGAATCGAATATCCAATTTTAGATGAATGAAAGGTTCTTAGCTTATCTTTTCTTTAGGCCATTTTTATGAACATTTTTAACCTCATAATCATTTCATATACTAGGTGAAAAATTAATACACATGAATCTAAACATAAACCATGGAATTTGAGCTTACACACGTAGGAACGACGATTCAATTTCTAGATCAAAAATGCAGGGCATTACAGGGTGTGACCCTTAGTATCAATCCCTGAGTTACAGAACTACGTTGCTAGAGTAGGTTAATATTTGTTCCTACCAGTGTAGGGTTGATAAATATATTTACATCTTATGAATCTTCTTTTTAGATTAGGGTAGATCCAACCATTGTTAGTATCCCATGGCACAGTACTAACACCCTTCCAACTGGGGTTATAGGTTAGACCTCAATCACTCTATATTAGGGTATGTCGGTTAGATGAAATTTCCCATAGTTTCAGTTTTGGTACTCTATTCAGAATTCAGTTCAGTCTTACTTGACCGTAGCGTATAGTTACCAGATATTTAACTATCATATTTCAGTATCTTAATTTACAGACTACTTTTGTACTTGTTTTATGTGTGGTCATGCATCCTTGGTTTTTACAATTTTCATGTATTCTTACTCATTACCTCATATTATACATTCAGTTAGTTATTACTCATGAACATGAACTCGTGCATATCATCCTAACCTTATTTAGTATACAAGTACATTCAAAAGTATTGATCGAATACACTTTTCTTGTAATATAATGTCTTATATCATAGGTTCAGATGGTCGAATTTTTGATCATACTTAGACTTTCTAGTGAATCAGTAGCAATAGTCGTGGTGAGTCCTCTTCCTTCGAGGACGAGTTATTTGATACTCAGTTATGTCAGTAGTTCAGTTATTTACTCAGTTGGATTTAGTTGGGGGCTTGTCCCATCAACTCCACCATCAAACAGTTAGAGGCTTTCAGACTAGTACAAACAGTTGGTCAATTTTTAGTTGTGATTATAAGACGTTTATCAGTATTTCTAGTTTGTTTTTAAATGTTTTAAACTATTACTTAGTATTTTTTTCAGTTGTTAAAACCTTATGGCATTTCAGTTGAAATTCTGCATATGTTTGTTTATTAGTTTTATTCAGTACTCACAGTAGGTACCAACTCATGGGTTAGCTTGTGGTCTCACGGGACCGTAAGGACCATTTGGCACCTAGGGTGTACTCTCGAGGCGTTACATGGGTTAATCTCCCCCTGCTAAAAGGTTCTAGATCATGATAGCTCCACGAACCAGAGATATCTACGGAAGACTAGAGAATGCCCTAACCCCACATTAATCTAGGATACAAATATATCAATAGTATGAACTATGCACAAGTTCATCAAGACTAACCCTCATGCCGACAAATGTGAGTTTCTATTATCAGTCCTTTGGGACTCGCACCTTCACGGCTAGCAACATAACCCCCTTTAAGCCTAATTTAAAATAAGTTTCAATAACCTATTTATTTGACCAAAGAATTATCTATTAGGCACACCATAGGTATCATCATACCCTTACGCTTGTAAACTTATAATTATGCTATTTCAATTCTATCATCTTGAGGAAATGCCTCGATCCCCTTTTTAATTTATCAAATCAAGTAGTGGAATGCCTCGACCTCTTTAGTTTATCAAATCAACTCGGGGAATGCCTCGACCCCTTTAGTTTATCAATTTAAAATCATAATCATGGCCAATAAGGCCTTCAAAATCCATATTTAACCATTTATGCAGTGCAATAGTATAGGTGAGTAAGTCAAACTGTGTGATAAATCATATTTTAATAGCCAATTACATAAGTGGGTTGAGGGAACACAATTTCACAAACCAATTTCCAATTCCAAATTCATCAATTTGGGAGAATGCCTTGACCCCTATTTCAATTCCCATACCCATGCACCCAATTAGTTCAAAAGCCATTGATAAAGCATAAATAGTGCATATTAAATCACGGGTATCCAATTTAAGAAACATTCATTCCAAAACACTCAAACCATATCAATACCCATATTCAAATCCACATAAATAACCATGTAAATACATGCTTTAAGAAAAACAAGTTTAAGGGTAGAGTAACATGCCTGAGGTATCAAGAATTACACAGAGAAATCAACCCTTGGAAACTCTAATGGTCAATTCCTTAGAAACCCTAGGTGTTCATGACTTGGGGATTTGAGAGAGAAGAGAGTATGTATTTTATTTTTTGAAGTGTTAAAAATAGGGTCCCCAACATGTTTTTAAGTCGTGGATCTTAAGTGGGAAAAGAGGAAAATATCTAAAGTATCCTTAATTAAAAGTTAAAAATTAGTCGTTAGTGACCACGGGTCACCTTATGACTCGTAAGGACATGATACGAGTCATCAAAATAACTTGTGGTTTGGACAGAAACATTAGGGAACTACACTGGTGTAACGCCCCGAGTCTGTACCCCAGACGCTATACGGTGCTAACAATCCTGAAGGACCACTAGCTAACCCATGACTAGTACCTACTACAATAACTGAATAATAATGCAGAATAATATACGGAATTAGGCGGAAACATGCCATAAGGTTCAATCTATAAATACTATTGAAAAATATTAAATGTGGTATTAAATACCAAAACTAAACAAAATACTAAAATCTAAATAACTATCTGAAAATACTCTAGTCTGGGAAGCCTCTAAACTGTCTGAACTGCAGAGTTGATGGGAAAAAACCCCAACTCACTCCATCTACTAAAATAAATTGAAAAATTTACTGTAAATGATAAGCATATCCTCAAACTATGAGGGCTCTCCACTACTCTGAATGCTGGAAGTCTGATCTACTGAGGGTGCTTCGAAGCTCGTGCGTCGGAACCTATGATATAAGACATCATAGCATAAAAAATATGTGTCAGTACTTTGAATGTATTGGTATGCTCAGTGAGGTAGGCTAGAATGCATGGGTTCATATGCATGAACAATAATAACTGAATAACATGAGTATGACTGAATAGAACATGCATGAATACGTATACTGTAATAGAAATCATGCTAGTATTGAGTACTGGATCTGAATACTGATTTACTGAGTTTACTGAATACTGTACTACTGATAACTGTATGACTTTATCTAACAGTCCTGAATTCTGAGGAACTACACTGAGTTTCGTACTGAGCTAAGTGACTATATCTAATAGTCCTGAACCTGTAGAACTGAACTAAGTTCTATTCTGAGATTAAGACTGAAACTAAGACTGTGGGAGGTAATCATCTAACCGACATGCCCCTCTCTAAACTGATTGGAGTCCAACCTGTAACCCCAGTTGGAAGGGTGTCAATATCGTGCCATGGGTAAGGACAAGCTGTGAGTTAACCCTCTCTGACAGGAAGCTCTTTCGTCAACCCTCACTGGCAGGATAACTCGGATGAGAAATATCAACCCTCATAATGTCTGGCAGGAAGATACCTCAAACTATGCTTGTTATGCAATTCTGTAATGCAGGGATTGCTGCTAAGGGTCAAACGCTCTGCTTATAGGAATGCCCCCATCCTTGGGTTAACTCGATGCCGAATCCTACTCCTAACTGAATAGACACTGAACTAATTTCTAGTCTGTACTAGGCTGGACTGAACTGTTAGTGAGATTACTGTTTAGCTAGACGTAACTAAGTCCACTGAGTTCCATTGCCTGACGGAATATTACTGAATTCTATTGGCTTATATAGTTTACTGAGGTCTAAACTGAATACTAAGTTAGACTGAACTATTACTAAATCTACTGAGTTTTCCATAGTTCTGTAACTGACTGAGAGTACTACTGATCGTGACGTGACTGATACTGTTTTATGATTGACCATGGCTCTAGGTAATCAGCCAAATTGTCAGGTACAAGTACCCCAGGACTCGATAGCATAAATTAAGAGACATGGCATAAACATGAAACATGTAAACTATGAACTTGATCATCATTCATTCATTGGGGCATTTTGACAAACACTTCCATGATATAACTTGCACATAAGCTAACTTGACATGATTTCATTCTCTTAATAGTTCACATGGATAATTTATCAAGCACTTAATGAGAATAGTATATGCACATAGTATTGAACAACAAGTGAGCATCATAATTCATCTCTAATTTTGCAAATCAAGGGTTTATCCTGGATTCACATAAATCTACATACGACCTCACAAATCTATATATATATATAATTTGATCATTATGTGTATAGATTCATGTGAATCCAGGATAAACCCTTGATACTCTTTAATTCCAACTATGGAAATTATAAAATCAAATAGCAATCATGGATACTCTTTAATTCCAACCATGGAAATCATAAAATCAATTACTTAAAGTTCAAAAGATATTCTTGGACTCCAAGGGTGGAAGGAACCCTTGGATGAACACTTCACATACCTTTGTTGAAGAATTTCTGAAAGTTTATGGTTGAATCTTGAGTTCTTGATTTGAAATTGGATCTTCTAGGGTTTTGTTCTTGAGCAAATTTGAGAAAGAATGACTATATTTGCTCTATAGGGAGTTTAATTTCGTGTTTTGGGGACCGAGGGTCAAGGAAAAAAGACCTAAATACCCCCAAGAACGCGATATTTTAATGACTGAAAATTAGACTACCGACGTGTAGGTCGACACGGCGCGCCGATGGCATCGACGCGATAGCCAACGCATCGCGCCATGTTCGCATCGATTCATTGGAATTAGTCACTGGTAGCTGGGGAAAATATTAATCAACGCAATAGTCGACACGGCGCACCAAGATTGCATTGATTCACTGTTTTAGGATTCCAAAGGAGCTTCAAACAAAGTCCGAAAAATCCGAAACTCGCCTGGGATCACCTATTAACCTTCCTGATCATTAATTAACTCAAATATCGTCCTTTAATTAGCGTAAAGGTTGCGAAACAAGATTGCCGACTTTCGTAGGCTAAAATAGCACTAAGTTTGAATACTTAGCTAACATATTCTAAGTTTGGGACCCCTTGACAAGCCTAAAGGACTGAATTAAGCTTAGGATTTTGCGGGGTCTTACAACTAGTTACCTTATGAGTCGTACCCTATGAATTGTACACGGACCTTATGACTCGTAAGGTCCTGGTCGTAATCATAACAATAACCTAGGCACCTACACTGGGTTGCCCATGGAAAGGACTCTACAACTCATATAGAGTCTATACGACTTGTATAGTCTCAATCGTGATCAAGGTAAAGAGTTTTGGGTAACACACTGGTCACCTTACGATTGCACAAAATGACTTGTTAAGAGTCTTATCTTGGAATGAGTTAAAATTTTGAACCCTAAGCACTTTTAAACATTCTAAACTCATTGAAAAGAAAATTTTGCTCAAATTCTTGTCCAATTTTTCCATATTTTTCAACCCACTTCAATTTTCTTCAAGTTCAACATCTCAACAATAGTAGAATGCTCTAATTAGCTCTTATTTAGCTTAAATTTGATTTCAAGAGTCCTATAGTATTAGAGAACACAAATCTAACACTAGAAACACAAGAAAACACAAAAATTAAAAACTCAAAATTGGACCTATGCCCAAAAACGTGAATAGTATAGTGAATTTTTTTTTGTGATTTTTGATTTCTCAAGATAACAAACCCAAGATTGACTTCGTAGAAATAAAATCAAGCTCGTCTCTGATATCAAATGATATAGTAACAAACTACGAATTGAAAACTAAAACTACAATATGAAAATAAAAGATGAAAAGATAGATAGAAAGCAAGTAATAGATATACAATGAATGAATGAATCACAAACTAAGGGTATATTATACCTCTAACCCTCTACTCAATGTTACACAAAGCATCAATCTCTTACATAGACCTTAAGAAAATCAAATTGTCAAGCAACCCACATTTCTAAACAAGGTATCAACACAAGCTAATCCAAGATTGCCTCACACTCTCAAAAGAGTATACATTCAAAATTTTATTAAAAATTATGTTGAATGAAAAAATAACTCATATTCATAGTATAGGAATAATTATTACACAATTAGGCCCAAAAGTAATCATTTGGAAAGAACAAAACACAGTATCCCACTTACCATCCACTTAAACATCTTGAGCGCACATGAGGCGCATCTCAAAGGCATATGGGGTTGTTTTAACTTGCTTTAGCAAATCTAGAGAAGGTTGGGCGCACCTCCAAAGCATATAGGGTGCATGTCATCTTCCGAGGGCCTTCTAGCCCCGTTTTGCCTTCCATTAGCCTCCTTAATGCCCCTTGACCCTCCTCAAAGACCATCACTATTCAATTGACACCTTTTGATAGCAATAAGGAGTTTTCAAGTGCCTCTTGAACCATTAGCGTCCTTTCCAAAGATCCGAAGGCAATTTGAATTGTATCATCTACTCATACTGCTATAAAAAAAATATGCTCGAAAATTGGGAAAAATATTAACTCGTAGCCTCAATATCGGATTTGGATTTTTTTTTGAGAAATGGTTTACCTATAGCTTGGGAAACCAAACATCAAAAATCAACTAAATAAGGCCACTAATTGACCCTAAAATCAAAGAATTTCATAAATATCACTTTGGGGAAAACATCCGCAGTTTGCCCAATTTCAAATATCAATTTACTTACTAAATTGACGTTAGATTAAGGAGAATGCATAATTATGGGTTATAATCATAGCTTTCAAGAAAAAATATTAAAAATTCCTTTTCGAATCGCCCTAAAATGTGATCCTAATTAAGCTCCAAAAATTAAGTTATAACAGGTGCACTTCTTCATCACGATCTTAATAGATCACTCAAGAGAGAGAGGATGACTTAGTCTGACACATCATGATCGCAACACTCTCAATGTGATTGCATAGAACAATTAACCTAACTCAACCCAAACTCTGTCTCTCCTCGCAACCACTAACCACCTACACGCGATCGAAAAGGACAATGCCCTCCCTTTCCGCAAATGCTAAGAAGGATTTTCGGTTGCACCAATTAACAACAATGGCAACGTTTCCTAAAACCAACTAAACTCCTGATGACTCCTCAAAATTTGTTTAGAACCTCGTGAAAATAAACCAAACATGTAACTTGATTGAAAATCACATTTCAGACATGTTTGGATTCTCAAATCTATGATCCAATAACACCTTGACTAAATGTTCATCGAAGTCAACTCTAAATTCCTTTAAACCTCAATTTTCCAACCAGCAAACCAAAACACTTTCAAAAGTCTCAGGATCCAAACCCAATATCCAAGTAACTCAAAAATTACCTTCTAGTTCTAATGGAACTCTCAGAATTTCATTCTAAGTTCGTTTACCTGTAATGTTGACTGAAGTCAAACTTCTCAACTTTAAAACATTTCTAAAAATTAAAAAGTACCCAATACTTGTCGATCACCTCGAAAATCATGCCACTCATTTCCGCAAATCAAAAACACCTCACAAAAACTATGAAAGAAAGGGTAAAATAGAAAAAAATATACAATAAAGTGTATATCCTCAAGTATGTTTGTGTATCTCGCCTACTTATCTAATAGATGCACAGATATACATGAGGATATACACATCCATTCTCCCTTCAAAAGCCACTAGTACACCATTTTTCTCTATTCAGAACCAATGTAGCATCACCATCCAAATTAAAGCACTAACCCAACATCGATGCCCAATGAAATTGATGTATAACTAGTGTAAAAACATTATACACTGATTATGCAATGATTATACATTGTGTGTTTGGCAGTTATACACTTAGAAAATACAAGTGAATAAACATTGTAGATCACCCTCTCTTCTCCCTTAAAAATCACCACCATTTTCTCCATTTCACAAACACAAGAATAGACACTCACTCTTTCAATTCACATATTAATATACACATGACAAGGATCATATCCATCTCCTTTCAATAATATCTCTATCCGTACATACCTAATTTAATTTCTATTCTTTGTTCCCTGATACTTAAACCACTATAGCACCCTTCCTTTCAACATTAGAGTGGCTTGTCCCATGAGTTCTTACTTAAGTGTATATATCACCTCACTGGTTGAAAGGATAGTCAATTCCATTAGTTCCTACTTTAATGTGTCATTGCCTAGTTATTTTGAGTAGCACGACAACCGTTAGGGATGACCTCTTCATGATCCATGTTTCATCTCTCTCATATATGTCTCTGATGTACTCTATTAATATTTTATTATATATTACTCTTGTCCTAAAATGAGTCGCTAAACTATTAAGTATACGGTGTTTTCCTATATTAAGGCATCCCCCGTGGAAACAATATCTGACAGAAATGTAAGGTAAAGTTGCATACAATAGAATCTTGTGGTCCGACCCTTCCCCGAACTCCATGCATATCATGAGCTTTAATGCACCAAACTGACTTTTTTCTCTCTTTTTATTTTTCATGATGTGGAGTTTGGCAGTTGGTCAGGAGCACGACGATTTGCACGAGCTAGGATCCTTATCAGTAATTTTTATTTAGACGCTTGAACTATAGTTTATTCTATTGAGCACCTGAACACATGATAAAATGTTCATATAAGACAGTTTCGATTTGTAATTTGAAAAAAGATTTTGCGCATGTTCTAAAATGCCCATTACGTAAATATATTAATTACATAAATATTTAACCTTCTTTAGTTACCCGTTAGTCTAAATAAGCCATAAAACCTCGCACTTCTTCCAATTTAGGCTTTATATATAATTAAAAGAAGTAACATATTCTATGTGACTAATTTATCTATAAAAGATATGCTTGTGAATATGAGTAAAAGTTTTTCAAAAACTTGAGTAGGTGAAACATTTTATTGCTCGAATGTCAAAATGAAATTTAATACTCTCATTTGTTTCAATTTATTTGTTTGATTTTGACTTGGTATTAAAATTTAAGAAAAGAAAGAAAATTTTAAATTATGTAGTCTTAAATTAAAGACATATAAAATGTACCAAAATATTAAGAATCCTTTATGTTGTTGTTTTACATATGTTATATGAAAAGATTAAAAATTATGAAAAAAGGACATATTCTAGCATAAATCAATAGATAATTTACCTAATTCAGCATATTTTATCTTCAATATTAAATACGATTTATTATTTAATGTATTTTTTAAAGCATTAAATTTATAATATTCAAAGGATAATATGATAAATTACTCCTATCATTTAATGTTGTTAATTCTTATGTCAATAGAAAAGTTGACAAATAAAAATAGACGAAAAAAGTACTTCCTTCGTCTCATTTTACTCGTTCCAATTTGACATTACACATTGATTAAGAAAAATAATTAATAAAATAACTATTTTATCATAGTATCCCTATTAAATGATGTTTACATTGTCTTATCTTGATTAATAAAAAGTGACAAGTAAAATAAAAATTAAATTAAAAAATTTAGGACAAATAAAATGAGACGGACGAAGTATATTATATATAGTTTTAACATCAAATATTGACAAGTTTTAGAGAGTGCGAATGAATTACGACAACGCAAAGTAGTTAACAGTTGCAAAATTAAAAGCATTCACAGGGGCATTTCGCCGCGTCGCCCACTTTCACGGACAGCCCACCAGCCTCACAGCGCCCAAATTGACATCACCATTCACCTTATCTACACTCGATGACAGATGCTTTGCAGAAAACAGTGCCACAATTATTTCTCTTCAACTACCACCCCCGACAAAACTGACATAGTTTTTTTTTTTTTTTTTAGCTTTTTATTAGGTATTTGATATTTGTATTAAATATATTAGAGCTCACTTAGTTTGAATTTGTATTGCATAAACTGTAGTTTGACTTGGAAGCGTCTCATAGTAGGATTTTCTTGTACCTAGATTTAAATTAGAGTCGATCAGAAATAATATTTCTATTTTACAAAAATAAGAGTAAGATCTAGATATATCACATTCTTTTCTAACCTGATTTGTGGGAATATATTACATACAAAGACGAATCTAGAATTTTTAAAATATGAGGCACCACTAAAAGAAAGAAGAAAAAATGCATTGAGGTTGGAATCCTAATCCTCTATGTAAATAATTCAACATCCAATCAAGTGATGCACAATTTATCCTTCTTGTAGCATGAGTGTCGGAAATAAAAAAATACCTAATTTTATAGAGAGACTTCGAATTCAAATACCCCATTTTTAACATGCAATTTTGCCTCTGATTGACTATATTATTGCTAGATTCGCCTCTGATTGACTATGTTATTTCTAGATTCAAATCAAAATCTCTAATTACAATAAAGAAATTGAAAAAATCCTTTTGGCCATAAAATGTGGTCATAATTTGGCCAAAATAACTCAAATTTGATAATAAAGTCTATTCACATTGTAAACAATTTTACATTTTTACGTTCTTACCCTTTTCTCCCAAATTTATATTTTCTTTCTTCATTTATTCTTCTAGTTATTTCCAACACATGGGAATTGAACATCTAACTTGTTTACTTGTTTGTTTGTTGACTTTGCATTTCAAAATAATATCTATACAAACAAAGAAGAAAAACGTTAAGCTATTTCATTTATTTGAATAATTTTTTCAATTTAAAATAATATTAAACTTAAAAATAATTTTAAAATTGCTGGATATTTTTAGAATGATATATAAATGACTGAATGATAATTTAAAAATAATTATAAATAATTTTATTTGTCTTTGGTGGACAGTTATTTCATTTGGCCACATTTTTAGAATGGAAATTTAGAATATAAAATAATTAAAAAAATTTAGAAAAGTAATTTTTCTCAAGTTTATTGACATTCTGTTTTTATAATTTATCAACAGAAAAATAAAAATTGCTTAAAATTATGTAATTAGACAAGACAAATTATTAAAATTGTATAATTAGACAAGATAAATTATTAAAACTTTTAATGATACAAATTCACTTCAACAATTTATTTCTCTGAGTTTTTAGCTATTTAAAATCTTGTTGTGTATTTTTTTCAAAATTTTTAATAAAAGGATCGAGAATGTAGTAAATTCAACAACGTCAGGACTGCTGCTTCAATTAAATTAAAAGAGATATCAATAGAACATGCCTACTAAAAAATTTCATATTTTTCTATAGGTAATTATTTTTATTCTTGTAATATAGAACTTAATATATTTACTTTGATTCAATAATTTGCTAATCATTATATATTTGCCATTAATGTAACCTCTAATAAGTAATTTTACCAATTATTGAGTTTAAATAAATTTTAAAATGTATTTAAATAATTATTTAAATATAATTTAAAAATATTCTCAATGACAATTAAACCTCAAAATAGTTTAGACATGATAGATATCGATTCAATATAAAAATTATAAAATGTATATAGTTCATATATGTCGACTCTAGTTAACATTAACTCAGGAGAGTCACACATTGATGTTACAGTCTTGAACCCATATGTTACATCGATTTGAAAAATTATGAATCATTACTTATGATTGTTATTATATATAACCTCTATTTAAATAATTTTATTAAATATTATATTTAAATAAATTTAAAATAGCTTTTGAAATTTAATGTGTAAACATTCTAATTCTTTATTAAAATATTTTCCTCCACACTTAAATATTTTTTCAGTGAAACGTATTTTCAGTATTTGGAAACATACAGTGGTAAATACGTTTAGAATTTGTCAATTTTCACACATACTCATTATTTGTTAATTTAAGTACAAATTTATAATTTTAAAACATAATCATTATTGTTAGATACGTTTCAAATACATTTACTTAGATTGACATTCTTAATTTCAGTTAGTGCAATTTTACACCTTTTCAAATTAAAAAAATAATTAGATAAAGATCTCAATATTTCAGCATGATCTCAGTCAATACTTATTTTTTCATAGTAAAAAATTTATTTGTGACAGTAAAAGACAATCAGTACTTAAATTTGAACATAACATCCTTGACTCTAGCTACGACTGCTCAAAATCGAATCGAAATCAATAATCTGTAATGACATTTTGGTTAGTGAACTACTGGTTCGACTTATCGGTTTACCAAGTGTAAAGTATGTGTGATTTGTTGTTATCATAATATTTTACAAATTATATTTAAAAATTAATATATATATATATATATTAATTTTATTTAAGCATAATAATAAAAAAAAAATTATTAGAAATCATTTAGTAACAAATATAAGTAATAATTCACAATTTATCAAATCGTCGTAATATAGGGGTGAAAGAGTTATATGATTAACACTTATACCTCTTGAAAGATGTGAACTATATGCATAATTTCTGTAAGTGTCAATGTTTATTAGGTTTAAGGTATGTTGAGTTGTTGTCATTGCGATATCTAACAAATTATTTCTGAGAATTATTTAAATATATATTTTAATTTTATTTAACCATATACTTAAAAAAAATAAAAAATTAGAGATAATTTTAATAACAAGGAGAAAAAGTCGGAGAAGAACATGAGAAAAAAATAGACAGTAAACGTAGTGTTTAAGTTATAGCAAACAATATGTACGTTTTTTGAAGAAATATATGTATTTTAATGATATAAGACTATTGATATTTTTACCTAAGAATTTGTGTTACAATTAAATTGCAATATAGAGAGTATACATATTTTAATGCTTAATTACCTTGACTTTAAAAAATAGAAAAAAATTCCAAAAGACTATTATAAATTTTTTAATATTATGATCATATTATGACCAAAGTTTTATGGCCATTTAGCATCATCTATCGAGCATAATCCTTATCGGTAAATGAGACATTGTTATTTGCTAACATTACTTCCCAATTCCCATACAACTGGAGAAGCATTTAACTCCACTTTAAATTTTTGTGCTTTTAATTTTTTTTAATGCTTAACACACTTGAATCCCATAGTTAGAATATATACTTCCATTGTTTTTCTCCACTCAATTATTCTCCTCTCTAGTGGAGGATCAAAATGCACTAGTCTTTTTTTTATTAGTAGTTAATTTAATTACATGATTAAGCTCTACGGATAAGATCAAAACCGAGATCTTCTTTTGATTATGAGTTTCAATCTTACTATTATCTCGAATAAATAGAGAGAATATTTTCGAAAGTCCTTATTTAAGAATTCAAATTTTAATAAATTAATTTATTTGGAATCACAAAGTTTGAAATTTGTTATTTATAAATATTTAATATATTTCTCAAACATATATAAATGACAAAAAGTGTATATATTCTTCACAACAATATAGCTATCCCTTTTGATGAAATTTTCACATCAATATTTGCCATGGTACCACAACATTCAATGCAACTAAAGAAAACCAGAGTTAATAAGAAAAATAACTCTTGTTTCTCCATAAACTTACACTCTTCCAAAATGATGACTAAATAGTACTCGTAAATTGCTATGATACACAAACATAAATAGGATTGAGGTAAAAAATTAATATACTATTATGAAATAATAAAGAATAAAGAAGAAGAGTAGAGAGAATAAAGAGAGTGATTCTTATTTCTTCTCTTGAGGATGAGAGATCATAATATTGTAAATATAATGAACAAAACCCCTTTATTTATAGGGAAAATTTACTCCTAGTCTGAGTAAAAGACAGATGCTTCAAATCCTAATAGATATCAAAGTAGATCACATTCACTATAATGTAAATACATTTATAACACTCCCCTTGAATGTCTAATTGGTAGATAATGTGTCTCATTAAAATCTTACTGAAAAAAAACAGTAGGAAAAAAATCTAGTGAAGGAAAAAGAGTACACATCTTTAATAATACGCATTTCAGCTACCTCATTAAAAACCTTACAAGGAAAATCCAATGGGACAAAACCTCGTAAGGAAAAAAGAGTACAGCGCGTATTAACTCCCCCTAATGATAACATCCTTGACCTTTGCATCTCGATCTTGTACAGCATCTTCTTGAAAGTTGCAATTGGAGAAGATTTGCTGAATAAATCAGTCACATTGTTAGTTGAACGAATTTGTTGCACGTTAATATCATCACTCTTTTGTAGCTCATGTATGTATAAAAACTTTGGCAAAATGTGCTTCGTTCTATCTCCATTTATGAATCCTCCCTTAAGATGTGCTATGTATGTTGAATTATCTCTGTATAAAATTGTGGGTAGATTGTTATATTTCACACCATATTTTTCTCGAATGAGATGTATCATGGACCTCAACCATACACATTCTCGGCTTGCTTCATGAAAAGCTATTATCGCAGCATGATTCGATGAAGTGGCTACGATAGACTGCTTTGTATATCTCGAAGATATGGCAATACCACCACATATGAACACATAGCCTATTTGAGACCGAGCTTTATGTGGGTTAGATAAGTACCCAACATCAGCATAACCAATAAGATCGGGACTGCAATCTTTAGAATAAAACAAGATCACGTGTTTTATCCCATTTTGATGTCTCATAGTAGGAGCAGAAATATATCTTGCTAACAAATTGACTGAAAAGGGTATAGTCCTTGTAGTATTTGCAAGGTACATGAGTGCATCAATTACACTAAGATATGGTACTTTATAACCAATCCAATTCGATATATTTTGAATTTCAGTAAATAATCTATTGCTTTGAAAACTCTCCAAGAGTTCCAATGATTTTCAAGCTATAAGCTTATACAATATAAGGATTATAAATAAGTTTCCCAGAAACTTTTATATTCTTCAAGCATTTTGAATCCTTAAAAGTTTTTCACATAAGTTTTGTCAAGTGACAATATTCAACATTTCATGAGTGACATCTTCAAATATCTAAACTGCAAATCAAATAAGTTTTATACTTACCAAGATGCATCCTTTCATGTCACTTGATAAATGTTTCTACGTCACCATGCTTAAATAAACATAGAATTTAGATCCTCGTAATATTTAACAATATTGCGCCAATATTGTGTCAAATATATTGATGATATATCATTTCGTATCGGTTCACAATGCGACATAATATTTTGAGATCTCATCACTTCATAATTTTCAGGTACATGAACCTCTCATAAGGTTTCATGAAGTGTTATATCGTAGGCTCTTCAAGAGCTCATTGCCTTCTTATTATGATTGTTTGCTCCTTATTTTTCAAAGACTATTTCATTTGGAACCGATTAGTCTACCACGCTTCACGCATGCATAGACTCTGTCCTTTAGGAACACAAAATAAGAGTACTTGCGCTTAATATTAGATGCTTTCGGTATTTGACTTGAATTATCTTTTGGATGAGGATCTGGTGATAATTCCTAACATATTTCACAGCGCTTATAATCTCTCCCTTATGTTAGGAAAACTAACATACATCCTCTACTTCTTTGAGGAATCCATCTTTATGTATTATGGTATATTCATTAATCGTACACCGCACATCAAAATTATTAGATGGAATAATTGGTTCCTAATCTTGAACCAATTGAGAGGGAAGAAATAATCATAATTTATTGGTCTAATGCATACAAGTGTTATTGTATGCAATATATCATATTTCAGACCAATACATGAAGCTTTGTTCTCATTAGCGATGGTTTAGCTATTTATCGAAGGCATTCAATGCCAAACCATCATCATCAAGATAACTTTCATGATTGCATAATCTGAAAATTATGTTCTTAAGTCAATTTTATTGAGCAAACAACTTTATGAATGTCAAACTGCAGGTTGACAATGAATGTACATGCGATCATCTTATTGCTGCATCTTTTCAACATATCACATGATAGGTGAACGGGCTCTTATTCACCTTTTATAGTTTTCAGATTTGAAGGGATCCAATCCCGATATTAGTTGGTCCAACCAACTTATTATGAGAACAAACGACATAAACAATTCTTGAAGAATCTTCTAGTTCTTTAATACATGCACATCTTTGAGATGTCACGATCGTTCATATCAATTTATGAACTTTTATTCTAGTAAACTTCAAGTTTACCATGACATGTACTTTTTCTTTAGTAAATTTCAGATTTACTATTACATGAATAAATTTCAGATTTACTACTTCAGAAGTAGATTTCAAAATTATTCAACCTCTTTCGGAGGTGAGTTGTGATACAATCACAATCAAGTGTACGTTTACATTAATAAGTTTCTCATTTCCCAGGAAGGAAATATAATCATGCCTTAAGCCTATCAAATTATGATAGCTTATAACCTCTTTCAAGATTTTGCTACTTCAGAAGCAAATCGAGGCATACATATGATGTAGAAAATTTTTCTCTAGCATATCTTATAATCATATAAGCGTGTGAAAATATCATCACTTTTGATGATCATTATCATATTGTCCCTCCACGCGTATATTCGTTCATTCAATCACTTGTCTTCTTTTGGACATATTATGCACTGTTACCACATACAACTCAAGAATGAAGTAAGTTGTCATATTTCAGACTTATCATATATTGCTACCACATTCACTTCGTGGAAGGGAGCATATTCAATGAGTTGAATTTTATGACTTTTCATTAAAAAAATATTATTTGCCTTAGCCATCATAATATCATCAATATGGTGCATTGAGATTCAAACTCAACGTCTTACCCATATAAATGCGTCTTAAGCATAAATTAATGGGACTTAAACCCAACATATTATCATCCCTTTTGATAATATTGTTCTTGAGGAATAAATTTAAAATATAATGGTTCCAATTATTTTTCCTCAAATCCAACAATAATTATATTATTAATAGCAAAGGACAAATAACATAAGGAATTACTAACCTTGAAATTCTTTAGATTTATAATCTCACCTATTTGGCAGAGTCTCGTGCTGATAACGTGTAATAAAATAAGAAAAAACAAGAAGAAGAGTAGAGAGAATAGAAAGAGTGATTCTTATTTCTTCTCTTGAGGGATGAGAGATCATAATATTGTAAATACAATGAACAAAATTCTTCCATTTATAGGAAAAATTTACTCCTAGTCTGAGTAAAAGACAGATGCTTCAAATCCTAATAGATATCAAAGTAGATCTTGATAGATCTTGATAGACATTCACTATAATGTAAATATATTTATAACATATACTATTTTGTTTTTTTGTTTGGCTTTTAATTTTGTAATAAGTTATATCAGGATTAATAATTAATATCAAAATAAAATAATAAAAATGACAAAAATACTTTTTTAGCCCCTCAATTTTTCTTTATTAAGTAAGGCGGATGATATTTTATACAGAAATAACCTTTTCTTAGAAATTATACAATGCATGTTATTTTAATACAAATTAACTAATCAATCAATAAAAATAATCTCACTATAATTAGTTCCGACATAACTAAATAAGCCATCAATGTATAAAAAATCAAACTTCATAGAATAAAAGAAAATCAATTTTACACTGAACTCAACCAATACTTCACAATTTTCGGGAGCTCAAAATTGGAAATCAAAAAAAAAATAAAAAAATGAGAGGGAAAAAACAAGGAGGAGAAGAAGTAGCGGAAGAATGCCACAATTGAGTATTTGAGTTCATGGGCAAAGTCACCAATTCATTGGACACTCTTCACCGAAAAATTTTATGTTGTACCACGGTTGAATAATAATAGTGATTACGAGTATAAATGTTAGTTTTTCACATCTTTAATATAATTGAAAAGGAAAATTTGTACACTCTTCATCAAATTTCTCATTCTGCTTCAACCAACCACACTGTGGTGATATTCAGTATCACCTGCATGTATTTATCGATCAAGTTCGCACGAGATTTGCTTATTACGATTTAGATCTACCGTGGTTCCTTGTTACCGGAAAAAAAAAAGTAGCAGAAAACTACTCCTTTTATTTCAAATTAGGGTCTTTCAGAAACAACTTCGATCCCTCTACGAAGTATTGGTATGATCTGCGTAAACTTTATCTCCCCAGACTTCACTTATGAGTTTTCACTACGCATGTCGTTTTTGTTGTCACTGGTTTTGTCCATGGCTTTGTTCTCTAACATCAATCACTACATCTTCTTTCTCTTTCTCCTCACCAAACTCTCCCCTTCCATTTTCCACTTTCTCCTCACATTTACTCAAATCACTCAAACCACAATTTGTACTCATCACAGGTGTAGCCAAAAAACTTGGCCTCGAATCTCCAGCCATTATCACAACTATCTTCTCTTCAAAAACCGGGGGCATCGTCTTCACGACTCCTGCCCCCGAATTTTCAGTATCCCCAGACTCAGTTTCAACTTCTGAATGATAATCGTTTTCTCTTAAATGACCAGAGAGTTTCCAGTATGAACAAGCCAAGATTAATAGCGCGAATGCTATTAATCCAAGCATAGCTGCTAGTCCTCCGAAGAGATATGGTACCGGGGAATGACATGGCGATCTTTGTACCATTGCCGGTGGCGAAAATGTAGGTTTTACAGTTGATTTTGATTGTTCTATTGTTGATGAAAATTTAGCTACAGTTAAGCTATTTCCTGTTCTCATTTTTTTGTTTTGGTTCTTCTTGGGAAAGCGGAAAGTATAGTGGTAATTGAGAGGTGTTTTTTTTTTTTTTTTTTTGGCTTTTTTTTTTTAGCTTGAGAAGTGAAGAATGGTGAATGGTGTATTTATAGAGAGGAGGAACAAGTGAAAAGGAGAAAGGTGGAAATTCCTAAAAGGGGAATGGGCATCTACTCTAGTCTAGCAATAGGCAATTAATGACACCTGCAATGTTTTTTTTTTTCTAGACTAACAAAAATGATATGGATCCTAAGTATTCTTTCATTTTAAAATTTTGAGGCCATCAGGTAACTCATTAGAATGGGATTTGCAGACGTTTCGCCATGTAAAATAAAATTTTTTAGGGTTGGAGTTGGAGTTACGGGCGTGTTTAGCCATGCAAATAAATTGAAGTTTTTATTTTTGGTGATAGAAGTTCTCACGAAAAGTCAAAAAGAACATCAATTTATTTTCATGATGCATGAAACACGCTTTTAAATTGTATTTGAAATTCTTATGAACAAACACTATAATTTTCGCTGAAATAAAATAATTTTTTAAATATAAAAAATTTTCATGACCAAACAAAAACTTAATTTTTTCTTCCGATGAAAAATTATGGGAAGTCTAAAACATCAAAATGTTGATTAAATGGAAAAAAAGTTCATAGATGATACTATACGAGAAAAAGCTTTGAGAATTGTGTGTGTAACACAATGCTAGGAGAAAATATTCACAAGAAAACTATTTTCTTATTGCTTTTTTTGTAAGTTGATTAAGTTTATTTGCAGGTGCTGCTGATAGCAAAAATCAATCTTTATTGTGTGTACGATTAAAGTACCACATTAGCAGCTGAAAAGATTTGAAAACCACATATTAGGTTTAAGATATTTTGATGATGTGAAATATTTTAGAAAAAAATCATAGAGACGAGAATAACGGAGGCAGGTGTTAAAGAGTCGGGCTCAGATTACTTCCCCTTACAGGCTTAGAGACACATATACATAAAATAAGCTTGTTGCATGCGGACTTTAGTTGCCATAAAATACTTAGACGATGTGAGAGTGACACACAATGAATTTCAAAAATAGATCTGTGGATATTGTTGATGGCCCACGAGAAACTTAGTTCGACGGGGGGGGGGGGGGGGGGGGGGGGGGGGGGCTGTTGAGTGTGCAAACCCACATATATTGGTATGTAGCTGAAAAGATTATAATGTTGAATATAATAAGGTGTAAAATATTATAATGGTGTGAGACCCTTTAAGAAATCTCATATTAGATTGGGTTAATTCTGTTGGAAAGAAGGAGCACGTGTTTGTAGTTTTGATGATTGACAAATACGAACCTAGCTAGTTTACTATTTGTTGTCTTTTGTATGTTGTCGTATCATGTAAACCAGGTCCCAGAACAAGTGGTGTGAATGTGGTATCAGGTGAAGCAGGTCCCAGAACAGGTATCGTGACTATACAAGAAAATCAAGGATCAATAAAAAAGATTGGAGCCACGAAATAAAGAAGAAAATAAAATAAGAGCAAAGAAGAAAAGAAATAAAAAGATGAAATTGAGTCTAAAGAGGAGTCAAAGTTTCCTTATATGATACAATCTCATCATAAGGAAAGGAATCACATATTTCCTCGTAGGAAACAAAGTTTCATTTAGAGAAGGAGTCCAATTCCGTGATATTTTAGGGCATGACAAATCTCCAGCATATATATGGCAAGAAGATCATTTACAGCCGCACCTATTGCATATCCACAAAATTAATCATCTTCAGATCAATAGCCATCGGAGCAAAAAACTACAGTAGTTCATCACGGCAAAATAGAAACCTGGTTCACAGTTTTTGTTCGAGTTTGCATTACTGAATACTAAGGTGTGAGAAGCTTAAGGCTAGAGTTAGTAGTCGTTGTTAAGTTCATCGGTTAGAGTAAATTGATGAGTTTCGAGTCTGTAATAGGATAGATTCTGAGTTGTAATCTTTTCTATTATTGAACATTATTTAGTTATGAGTGTGAATAATAAGAAGTGGGTTTGACTTCTTATTTGTGGGGTGTTGTAACAACAAGCGGGTTTGACTTCTTGTTTGTAAGGTGTTGTAACAAGAAACGGGTTTGACTTCTTGGAGTGCTCATATAGTGGGTAGAACAGTTGGAGTAAACAGTGGAGTTGTGAGTTAGGTTCTAAGATTGCGAGAATGTAATCTTGAACAAAGCTCTTTGAAATTAGTGGAGATTGGTGGTGAAATCCTACGCAGTGTAGGTCGTGGTTTTTACTCCCTTGAGTAAGGAATTTTTCACGATAAATTTGTGTTGCACTTTATTTTACAGTTTGCTGTTTACTACAAATTTCGATACCAGGTTCCTAATACGTATGGTGGAATTAGTTAATTTCTACAGTTGGTATCAGAGCAGGTCATTTCAATTAAAGACTAACACCTTGAAAAGGATCAAATGGCTGCACCACCAACATCTTAGGAAGGTGCTTCACAAATTAGACGACCCCTCTTTAACGGACAATATTATGGATGGTGGAAGAACGGGATGATGGACTTCATTATTGGAGAGGATCATGATCTTTGGAACATTGTGTTGGATGGACCAATAATTCCAACCAAGCTTGGTGAAGATGGAAAGAAATGGGTTCCCAAAGGGAGATTGGAATTTAATAATAATGACAATATCAATGTTCAAAATAATGCAAAGCCCAAGAAAATCTTAATCTGTGAAATTGGCCATGATGAGAACAATAGGATATCCTCGTGTTCCACTGCAAAAGAAATTTGGGACACTTTGCAAACAACTCATGAAAGTACCAGTCAAGTGAAGAAGTCTAAGATTGGTGTACTAAACAGAAAATATGAATTATTTAGGATAAAGGAAGGAGAGACTATTCAGGAGATGCATACCAAGTTCACATAAATCATTAATGAGATCTACTCTCTAGGTGAAGTTGTTCTCAATGGTAAGACTGTCCGAAAATTGCTTAGTGTGTTGCCAGAGTCATGGGAATGTAAGGTTGAAGCTATCTCTGAGGCTTATAACTTAGACACATTAACCATGGATGAGCTCATCGAAAACTGAAAAACGTATGAGATTAAGAAAAATCAAAAACGTGAAATGATTGAGGTCTCAAAGGAAAATAATTTGGTTCTAAAAGCTACTAAAAAGGTAGATTTTGAACCTAAGAATTTGACACTCATGACTAGGAGATTTCAAAAGGTGTTGAGGAAGAGCCTGAATTCACAAAATAGGAACCAGGTTTTGAGAAATTATGAAAAAAAAAATCATGATCAAGTGTGTCACAAGTATGACAGTCCTGAACACTTCATCAAATTTTGTCCTTTATGGACAGCGGAGCACAAGAAAAATAACCAAGAAAAATATAAGAAACAAAAGAAGGACCTGGTTCTTCCATCATACAGAATGATGATAAAACATGAAGTTGATGTTGCTGTTAAAAGGGATCTTTCTAAAATGGGAAACTCTTCTGATGAATTTGAAGATGAAGAACCACAAAATCGGTCATTACTGGCTATGGTGGAATTTGATGATGAGAACACTCTAACACTTGTTGCAATTGCTGATTCGGATGGTAAACAACAGGAAGAAAATTTCAAGGAGGCTATACTTTCACACATGGAAAGTTCAAACTCAGATGATGATAGTGAACAAGGAGAATTTGAGGTACGTTTTCTTGATCTTAAACCTAAACTCAAAAATTTTTGTAAAAGAAACTTGAAAATTTGGCTTATGTCTTGTTGATGCCAATTATTCTGCTTGTTCTGATAAGAATCATCTTATGAGTGATTATGTATCTTTAAGAATGGATGATCAAAGTTTTGATGAAGAAAATCGTTCCTTGAAAAACTCTTTAAAGGAATTTTATTCTAAAGGAAAAAGCCAAGCAACCACTTTTCAACAATCTTTAAAAGATGACATCAGGAAATTAATTCTAAATCTTCAAGAGCTTACATAAAAAAATAGGTTGCTACAAAAAATCTTGCAAGGACTAAAGATGAGTTATAACATAATAAAAAGTGGACCAGGTCCTCAACACTGTTAACTCAAATTCAGGATAGTCAAACCACCACTAGACATGGGATTGATTTTAAACTTAAAGAACACAACTCCTCACAAGGTAACGCTGCTAGACTAAAATTTTGTACTCACTGTGAAAAGGAAGGTCATCTTAGATATCAATGTCAAGGTCAAATTCGAGCAAATCATAAAAATATTAATGTTATCAAAAAGGGACTTGGTTCTTATCAGATGAATTGTTCTAATTTTGTTAAAAAGAAATCAGGTCCTTACCATGCAAATGCTCAAAAGAAACAGTTCTCTTATTTGCCTTTCTGGGCTAGAAGAGATCTCATTCATTCTTTTACTCACCGGAAGAGGCCCAAGTTAATCTGGGTACCCAAGACTAATTTTAAACTAGTGTTTCAAATGAAGGTAAGAGAAAAATACAAATCATGATAGCTGAATAATACATTCTTCGAACACATGATCGAAATGCAAGAAAGTTTCCTCTCAGTCGCGTATTTCCAAGGTTACAAAGTAGTCCTTGGAAAGAAAAAAAAGGATTGAAACATTACTTATTGAGCATCTCTTAGATGCATGACAAAACAAAAGCATTCAAATTCTGAGACCTGATTCTAAATGAAGGAGTCATGAAAATCCTGTTTGATAAGTTGTCCAATACCCAATTCAGTGAATAATTGCTCAAAGTGATAAATAATCAAGTAGAATGTTAGAATGTTCTAGCTTCAATATTGAAGGGTCGCTCACAACAATTGGGAAAACAATACAACAGGAACCTGATTCGTACAAATTTATAGAAAGATAATGAAAAAAATCAATCTTGTGAATAGCTATCTTGATAATTGTAATCTTGAAGAGTAGGTTGACATTGAATGATTTGTTATTGCTGGAGATAATTGTGACTATTACAAATAGTCTGTACTGGTAGAACCTGGTTTCTAAGAAGTTCCTGAAAATGATCAAATTCATAGTCTAGTGGTGATCCTCATATCAGTAAGGGGGTACATGAGACAGGGGGAACCAATGTTGAGAATATGCATGGCGAATAAAAAAGAAGGGGAAATATTGGATGATTAAAGGGTTCAATGCAATATGAACCTAGTTTCTTTTTGCCTGGAGTTTGGTCTTATGAAGAAGCATTGATGCATCATCACTTCCTTAATAATTGGCTAGTAAATGAACAATTTTATCCTTGATTGGACATATAAAGTATATGTAATAACTCATTCTAGTACTTTTATAGGTACACATCTCATACACGTCTTTGACAGTGGCTAGAAGGTCTGTGGATATTACCCTTGCTTTCTTACTAATTGTATCAAGAAATCGAGGAGGAACTTGGTTCCTTATTTACAGTCAGGTATAGACCATCCCTTTCAATGCATGTATTTTCTGAGTATGTGTGATTAAACTTAAGCACTCATGAACCTGATCCATCCTTAAAAATCCAATTCTTTTAAGAAAAAAATCAAGTTCAGTGGTTTTAAAATTACCCTAGCTCTAATTTAGAGGGAACCTAGTCCATTTCATTTAGTGTCATCATTGTCTTAGCCACCCCATTCATCTCAGCTAGGTTCACAAATCCTAAATCGTGGCCTCACCTTTCAAGTGTAACTAACCATTTATTGGGGGAACAACTTTCTTAGAAACAAACTAATATCAGTTCCCTTATTGTTGCAAAATCATCATTGTTGCACAAAATTTGATGTCTCCTTTAATCATATCTACTTTTCCTTAATTGGGGTTTAAAAGTCTTCAAGAAGAAGTCATTTGATAAAAATATCCAAAAGGATTAAAATCTCTGTACATATGAACTAAGTTTTGAAAAAAAATATAAGTCTATTGTTTCATCTACATCTTGCAAATGCATAGTTTACCTAAAGCTAAAAATACTCAGCTAAAGGTGGACCTCATGAATGCTTAGCATGAAGTATTATGAAAAAAAAAGTGCACAATGGTATGAAAAAGTATTCCACCTCCTCTTTCTCAGCCTTAGTACTTTCCCTACCAATATATATCCTCGAGTTCCTTGCCTCCAGTTTTTCTTGTGGTGTTTATGTTTTGTCTCATACTCATGATATAATATGTTTTTGATTGGGGTCCTAAGGGCTTAAATTGGTACATGTCTTCTGTATTGTATTTCTTCTCTTCATGTCTTGATTGTGTATGTAAAATGGTTAATGTCCTCAGATTGACTTACCTTATTGTCAACAAATGGGTGCTGAATAGTGTTGCCCAAGTGACTATGAGTTAAAATGATATTGCACTCATTATATGTTCATTGGGTTCTTTGGTTGTTGATTTTCAATGATGCCAAAAGGGGGAAGTTATAGGATATGGACAAGGAATATATGATGCATTGTTTGTCATCATCAAAAAGGAAAAAGTTGTTGGAAAGAAGGAGTACGTGTTTGTAGTTTTGATGATTGACAAATACGAACCTAGTTCACTACTTGTTGTCTTTTATATGTTGTATCATGTGAACCAAGTCCTAGAACAAATGACGTGAATGTGGTATCATGTGAAGCAGGTCCCAGAACAGGTGACGTGACTATACAAGGAAATCAAGGACCACTAAGAAAGATTGGAGCCACAAAATAAAGAAGAAAATAAATTAAGAACAACGAAGAAAAAAATAAAAAGAAGAAATAGAGTCTAAAGAGGAGTCAAAGTTTCCTTATATGATACAATCTCATTATAAGGAAAGGAATCACATATTTCCTCGAAGGAAACCAAGTTCCATTTAGAGAAGGAGTCAAATTTCGTGATATTCTAGGGCATGACAAATCTCCAGCATATATATGGAAAAAAGATCATTGAGAGACGCACCCATTACATATCCACAAAATTAATCATCTTCAGAGTAATAGCCATCGGAGTAAAAACTACAGGAGTTCATCACAGCAAAACAGAAACCTGATTCACAATTTTTGTTCGAGTTTGCACTACTGAATACTGAAGTGTGAGAAGCTTAAGGTTAGAGTTAGTAGTCGTTATTGAGTTCATTAGTTGGAGTAAATTGATAGTTTTGAGTCTGTAATAGGATAGATTCTGAGTTGTAATCTTTTCTATTATTGAACGTTATTTAGTTATGAGTGTGAATAATAAGAAACAGGTTTGACTTCTTATTCGTGGGGTGTTATAACAAGAAGCGAGTTTGACTTCTTGTTTGTGAGGTGTTGTAACAAGAAACGGGTTTGACTTCTTGGAGTGCTCAAATAGTGGGTAGAACAGTTGGAGTAAACTGTGGAGTTGTGAGTTAAGAGTTGGGTTCTAGGATTGCGGGATTGTAATCTTGAACAAAACTCTTTGAAATTAGTGGAGATTGGTGGTGAAATCCTACACAGTGTAGGTCGTGATTTTTTACTCCCTTGAGCAAGGAGTTTTCCACGGTAAATTTGAGTTGCACTTTATTTTACTGTTTGTTGTTTACTGCAAATTCCGAGACCAGGTTCCTAATATGTGTGGTGGGATTAGTTAATTTCTACAAATGCAATACACACCATGTTAAAAGAGTATTTTGGATTGATTCAATACAATAAATCTCGATGCCGATATGCATAAAGCCACACTGTAAAATAAATTTTAAAATACGATTTTCTTTACCAGGTTTAACTTGAACCTAATCTTTAATAACATATTAATAAATTTCAAACATAAATATAACCAAAATTACTTTTTTTTGCATAATATGAACACGTTATCAAAGGTCATGGATTAGGCCATGCCAAAAGTGAACAAGGCAAAACAGAGTGGAAAACTTTGATCTTTTCTTTGCTGCAGCTTTGTTGGGTGCAATTTTGTTGAATATTGATGAGTCGTGATAACTAGTAGACCTAAAAACATGAAGCATGCTTTCTGGATTCTATTTTCATGTACAACTGCAAAATTCTTTTCATATTGGCAACTCTTTATATGTGAAGATAATTTGGTTTATGTTTTTCTTTCACAATCTTCCTATTTGCATCGAGTTTTTCTTTCATCATTAGCAAAATAATCAAGCATAACTATGAGTTGTGTTGCGATGTTTGACGTGACTCCATCCTTAATTAGAGATTTCGGATTCGAATCTAGGAACGGAGAGGATCCTATTAAGAGCTCTGTCTCCAAAATAAGCCCCGTTACTCCCCTCCCTAGATCATATATAGTAGTGTTAATTTTTTTTAAAATATTTAAATATAGATGTGTAAATCCACACTCGAAATATTTTCTTAATAATGCATCCATCCTTTCAAAATCCTGGATACGCCCTTTCGCTGTAAAAATCGATTCGGATTTAATCAGATTTCAATATAGATACTGGATATCAAGTTGAAAACCAAAAAAAAATTATTCAAACTATTTAATGCCCAAGAATATCATAATTTCCCTGCTGTTTTTTTGGGGTTGGGGGGTGATTTACTAGATGTCACTCCTTGTTGCATGCTTCAGGGCTTGACAATCTGGCGTGATAGTAATAGCAATGGAACCACCAAAGAATGTGGATGGAGCTGTTCCTTCCTTAATCAAAAGTCTCGGGTTCAAATCATGGACATGAAAAAATCCCTACCCTTCGAATGGGCCCTGCCAAGCACGAATCCGAATTAGTTGAGCTCCAACGCAGATATCAGACATCGAATGAAAAAACAAAAAAAATAGCAATGACAACAATAATAATAATCTTGTATTCAAAAGATATTGATAAATTAAACGACAATAACTATAAGGTATAAATCTAAATTTTGGTAATAAAACTTTTTAATACCTATATTGATGGGAGATAACATGTTCACAATAAATAATCTAGATACACATAAACTGATTATGTGTGGCCATGTATAAAATTTTGTTAAATTTACGAGTGTAAATCTTAAGCTGTTTTTGAGTTCTAATATGGAATGTCAAGAGGATGTTGTCATTGACATCAACCACTAAATAATATTCCTAGAAGTGAATGCTTCTCTGTAATGATGATGAAATACAACATTATCTCATTGAAAATGAAAACGGATCCTAGATTTGGCCCCCCTAGTGGGCCTTTGTTGGGCCTACTGGCATTAGTTAAGTCCATATCTAAGCAATAGGCAAACCGAACTCACCAATATGGCTTGTGATGCATTGGTGAGACTGTTTTATCATTAATCAAAAATCTCAGATTCATGCATTATTTATTATCATTAATTAAAAGCCTTGAGTGCAAGCTCTATGTATTAAAAAAAAATTGTTGGGCGCACTACCCTAAAATGGACCCTGCATGCATGATTCGCCAGATTAATTGAGGTTTCAGTGCAGATATTGAACATCGGGTAGAGAATCCAAAAATAATAGGCAAACCGCACTCAGATCTTTCAGTGTGATTGGATATGTGCGCCTCAGAAAAGAGTTTATAATCATTAAACAAAGTTCTAAAAGAGGTAAACAAAAGAATAGAATTGGTAGGGTAAAGTGAAACATTACAAAGCATCCATTAGATTCTTATTACCATTTTGATTTATTAGTTGATGTTATTGTCTCATACATATCCACTTAAAACTTAGAAATAGATTTTGCTTTTATTTGGTGAAATTTTAAATCAACTATGTCCTCGATCAGTTTTATTTTATGTGAGAATGTTTAATTAGATATAAAAGTCATGTAAGCTAAGCAGAGACAATCATCCATTTAAGAAGAATTATGAGGGTCAACATTATCAGCTTAGGAATTTGACACACAATTTGTATAAAAAAAATACTCCCACCAATTAAAAAAGAATGATCTACTTTTCTTTTTATTCCATTTTAAAAAGAATGACCCCTTTTTTTTTTGGCAATACTTTAATTAATTTCAACTTTCCACATGACCACAAGATTAAAGGACATTCTGGTACATTTGACACAAATTTAATTTAAAGTCACAAGATTCAAAAAATTTTTTTATTTTCTTAAATTTTGTGCCAAGTCAAAGTAAATCATTCTTTTTGAAACGAAGAAAGTATTAGATAAATTTTGAGCGTTGGCCGTTAGACATATATGAAGCGTACAGTCAAGCGCTTGAAGCATAAGCCTCACAAAATTAAGCTCCACACATGAGCCTTAAAACGTTTTGCCAGTACCCCACCCCAAGTGAGCCCCATAATAAGTATAAAAAATGCCTTCTAAAGCACTGATGGTGATCATATTGGCTTCCAATAAATACTTGCATTACACAATCATAGCCTTAAGAGAGTGACATTATGTATCTTTTCCTGTAATAAGCTTGACAACAACTGTACAATTTATTTCCCACTTCAATTCCTTATATTCCCCTACTCTTTGCCAAATGTAATCTTTGTATGATGCTCATTAGTTCTTAAGACTTAATGTAGGTTGCATTAGTTCTTAACTGCACCCATTTCTTTTATCTTCTCTAAAAATTTCTCCAAAAATAACATCATTTGAGTCCTGATACCAACATCAATAGTTAATTCAATCTTTTCTAGATAAGGAGAAGATCAAGCTATAGCTATTAACTCGCTTGCTTAGGTATAAAACTTCAACTAGAAAATTATTATCCTTTCACTGAATTTTTTTTCAAGGACAGTTTGATTGAATCAGTTAAAAAAGAGACAACAACAACAACAACAAACCCAGTGTATTCCCACTTAGTGGGGTCTGGGGGGTAAGATGTACGCAGTCCATATCTCTACCTCTGATGAAGTAGAAAGGCTGTTTCCGAAAGACCCCCGGCTCAAGTCACGAGATATCACACAAACACATAGTACAGCACAGAAGAAGATGACATAACATAGATACGGCACCCATAGGGAGTTAAAAAAGAGAGATATGTAGTATTTTCACATGGAAAAATTGGAAGCTTCTCAGTAGTTTAATGAAAATTTGTTTTCCGCCATACATTTCCAATTTAGCTGATTCGATGAGAAATTGATAGAAAATCATGTTTTATAATACAAATTTCACATCGATTAGTGACGGAAAAAGCTTAATTCTATTTCTACTGATAATCGTTGATGTTTTTACACATAACATCAACGATCTCATTAAGCTCTTCATCAATGACATGCTCTCCTAGTCTTGGATGATGTGTAAGAGATTTCCCTTCCATTTGATTAAAAACATTTTTTTTAACAAGAAAAAAAATATTTCAATAGCTTAAAAGATGAAATACCATCAAAAGATATTATCATCAAAAAGTTTTTAGAAGCTTCTATAGTTGAATATTCATAATTAATTTGACTCAAATGCATATGTCGTCACTCAAAAAGTAATACCATGCTTAATTATACTTCCTCCGTCTCAAATTATGTGCTGCCATTTAACCGGATATAATATTTAAAAAATAAGTATTGACTTTATTAAAATTACAAAATTATCCTTCTTAAAAAAGGAGTAATAATATTTAAAATCAAGTGGGACCACTTTTAATTGAAAAAATAAATAAAAAAGTAATAATAGTATTTAAAATAAAGTGGGACCACTGAGGGTAAAATTGTAATTGTGTTTTTAAAAACTTACCAAATAAGGAAAGACGACATTCTTTTTGGGACGGACAAAAAAGAAAATGGCGACACATAATTTGGGACGGAGGGAGAATATATATACTAGATACTGTAGCCCGTGCCAGCACAGGTCCAACATATGTTATATACGTTATCTCAATTTATGTAGCACAAATAGTATTTGGAGTGTCAATCAAATTTTTATTAATATAAATTTTTAAATAATTTAAGTTGCTAATCATTGTGATTTATAGTATCTTTTATGTAATTTAGTAATTTATGTTACTCGATTAGTCCCAATTTTAGAATTTAGTGAGTCAGTCAAATTTTTTTTGCTATATATTTTTTAAATATTTTAAGTTGTTAACCTTTGTGATTTTAGTATCTTTTAATGTAATTTCAAATAATTTATGTTACTTGCTTTATCGCAACTTATGTGACACTATAAGAATTTCAAAAGTCAATCGGATTTTTTACTATACGTTTTAAAATGTTATAAGATGTTAATAGTTATGACTTATAATTATTTTTTTGCATAATTTTTAAATATATAATATTTTATCAAAATAAAGTAAATAAATTGAAATAAATAAAATACTAAAATTTTAAAACATATTAAATTCGAAAACATCATTTGAATCAATAAATTACTAAATTAAAACAATAAAACATGCAAATAATAAAATGTCAAAACTATCCCGAATTTACGTGATACAAATATAATTTAGCTAATCAATCAGATTCTTAATAGGTTTTTAAATATTTTAAATTGTTAACTATTGTAATTTATAGTATTTTTTTTGTGTAATTTTCAAATAATATATGTTACTCTTCTTATCCAAATTTTTGTGGCATTGATATTCAATTATATTCTTAAAATAATTTAAGTTTTTAATTATTATGATTTATAATACTTTTTCTTTTATTCCAATTTAAGTAGCACTGAAATAAATTCGAGAGTCAACCAAAAATTTATGATTGAAGCAGCGAAGTGGATATATCCTAAATGACTTATAATACCTAATTAGAAATGATCTAGAAAAATTACTATGAGAAAATATTTGTGAAAAAAATTTAAATGAGTCTTATAAAAAATGTCATGTTAATTTAAAACATCAAGAATTAATTTATCATTTTATGTCAATTTTATTTTATTAAATATTATTAAATTTTTAATACCTAAATAACTTATAATAATTCATTAGGGGTGATATAGTAAAACTACGGTTGAAGCAGCTGAAGTAATGTCTATTTTATCTTTTTTTATTAAATATTATTGATTTTCTTATATGTAAATATCTTATAATAATTAATTAGGGGTAATATAGTAAAATCATGGAGTAAACATACTTGTGAATTTTTTTAAAAATAAATCTCATATAAGATATCCTATTAATTTAAAACATCAACAATTGATTTATCATTTATATCTATTTTGTTATTTATTAAATATTATTAATTTTTTAATAACTAGATGACTTATAATAATTAATTTGAGGTGATATAATAAAACTACAATTTAAGCAGCTGAAATAGACATATCATAAATGTCTATTTTACCTTTTTTAAATTAAGTATTATTAATTTTCTTATATATAAATGACTTAAAATAATTAATTAGGGATAATATAGTAAAATCACGAAGCAGTACAATCACGAAGAGTTATCTGCTTCTTCACTCTTATTAATAATAGTAATATATATATATATATATATATTGCATTCTATTCATTGTAAAAAAATTATCGACACACGCATATTATGATATATTTAAAATTATAATTTTTTTGTTTTACAAAGAACTTCTGTCATATGTATGTATTTATTATTCAACATAAAGATATATGAATCGTGTCATATCTGACTTTGTTGCATTTCTTTTTAGTTGAGGGTTAATTAAAAGCTGTTCTTCTACTTATCAGTACGTCGTATTCATCTCTAATTCAACTTATAAAATTATATTGAATATGCTATTATTGTTAAATTATGTTATAACCTAGCGTATAACGATGCCTATATGTAAAGCTAATCATAGTTGCTGCGTCTTGGTTGAGTAGAATTCTCAAAAAAATAATGGCCACTAATAATTTTTAAATATAGGGAATTTGCTATTTGCGTTGTCTGTTTTAGCCAAATATAATCTGCGGGCCAAATAGATAAAATAGGATCTCACATAATTATATTTACTTTGGTGACTGGTGAGTGGATAGGAGTAGGACACACTCCACTCCTAAAAGGAAAAGAGAATTAGTACTTCTATTGATACTAGAAGTGCGAGGCCAGTGTCAGCACGGATCTAACAGTAGAACATGTGAATTGCAATTTTTAAATTTTAGAATTTATTTTGGACTAGAAAGTTTGAACAGTAAAATATTTTTATTAGTATGATTGAGCTGAGGGGATCACAATTGAAACCTTTTTTTAACCTTCTTGTTGAATTTTGCAATCAGAAATATAGAGAAAGAATATGCGTAAATTTGATGAAATAGTTTAAATCAAATATCCAGCAGATTATTGATTTTCAATATCGCAAAGATTAAGAATCATGTAAACTTACGCGATAAAGAGAATACACAACTTAGATTCGTTATTGTTTTGTTTAATTAATATTTTTAACACATGAAAAGAGTGTTGTTTTTTTAATAGAGAAGTAAGAGTTGAGATTTTCTTTTCTTTATTTTATTTTTAAAACAGAGAAATGTTAATCAGCATTGAGGAGCTGTAAAAAGTTGAGAAAGATGGCTACACATATTTGATAGAAAATTTGCTAATCTTAAGAAAATGCGAAGTATTTGGTAGCAAATTTGTGATACATACACATTTTTTGTACCTAAATTTACTTTATTTATATTTAAATTAGTTTGTAAAAATCTTTTGCAAATAATCTTTATACTTCTTTTCTTTAATTTCTTTAAAATATAGTAATAAAATTTACTTATGCTTTATTCTTCTCACACTTTACTACATACATTTTATCCTCTTTAAATCTCATTATGCCATTTTACCCTCTTTAAACATCACTGTACATTAAAATCACGATTGAAGCAGTCGAAGCAGAAATCAGTCAATTTTTTTTTGTTAATTATTGTTATTTACAGTACTTCTTATTTCATTTTCAAATAATATATGTTGTTTTATATCTTTTTCTGTCCCGTCCCAATTTATGTGACACTAATATAATTTTGATAGTCAATCAAATATTTTATGTTGACATATAATTTTGTTATTCTTATTTTTCTAATACATAAATGACTTATAATAAGGAGTGATATAGTAAAATCATCGTTCGAAAGATGAAAATTTAATTTAAAATATTAAGAGTTAATTTCGCATTTTATGTCTATTTTATTTTTCATTCAATATTATTTATTTTCTTAATACCTAGATGACTCATAATAATTAATTAAGAGTGATTGATTATATTATTACTATAAAAATTAATATAATTTTATCATATCCAATAGTAATCATCGATAATTCACCGGAATAGTATATTAATTATATACGGGATGCTATATTTGCATATGCAAAGTATGATATTATTAAACATTATTGGATAGTGCATTATATTTATCTTTCACAATAAGAAAATTTTACTATATATTTTTCTTTATTTTTTTTTAACTTGTTACATATTGACCCATCGCAAATTCTAAGAAAATAATCATTCAAAATTTATTTTATTACATTAAATTTATTAATTTTGTACTTTAAAAATTTAAAGTTAAGTTTAAATATTAGTATTTCTATATAAGAGGAAAAAAATAATTTTAAAATTTAAATTTACTAAAATAAATAAATAAATTAAAATATTAATTTTCTATATAAAATTCAATTAAAATAATGAAATTGATTTAATTTAAATATTTAGTTGCAATTAATTAAGTTAATTTTTTATTTTAAGTCAATTAAAATAATAAAATAGATTTACTTTAAATATTTAGTTGTAATTAATTAAGATAACTTTTTTATTTTGTCATGATTTATGTTGCACCGATAAAATTTTGAGAGTTGAATAGAACTTTTATTTATTTTTAATAAAGTATTTTAACTTGTTAATTATTGTGATTTATAATAATTTTTACGTAATTATCAAATAATATATTAACTCCTTGTGTCCCAATTTATGTGGCTTTGATATAATTTTGAGAGTCAACTAAAATTTTTATATATCTTTTAAATATTTTGAGTTGTTAATTATTATGATCTGCAGTACTTTTTCTTTTATCTCAATTTATGTGGCATTGCTAAAATAATGAGAGTCAATAAAATTTCTATATGTCTCTTAAATATTTTAAGTTATTAATTATTGTGATTTGTGGCAACAAATTAGTTTTGAACATGATAGTCAGTTAAATAAATAAATAAAAATTTCTTCCAATATGTAGTTATAGTTAATTAATATAAATTAATAGAATATATTAAATATTTAAACCATTATAATGAAACAATGAAATTATTATATATTAGGATATGATATGTAATTAAATAGGAGTAGAGGAATATTTTGGTAATTACGTAAGAGGTGGTCGAAACCACCTCTTCTATATAATAGAAAAGAAATTTGTTATGTGGAATTGTACTCTATGCTTGAAATTTGTTATGTGGAATTGTACTCTATGCTTGATCGTGCAAGTCGTACTTGTGTTATGTGGAATTGTACTCTATGCTTGATCGTGCAAATCGTACTTATGGTGAACCCTACATTGCGGACGAGTTTTTAGTCTATTGATTACATTTGATGAAATGATCTAATGAATCCTGTATTTATTTGAATTTATATTTTGTATTTTTTATTTAATTATTTTGTCAACTGAACTCTTAAATTTAATGAACTATAATATTTTAAATTCTTTTGATCATTAACTGAGCATATGTGACATTAATATTGTTGAGCTGAAAAACTCGTATTTTACACATGTTTTAAAGCGAGTGGAACTAATATTTCATATGTAAAAATATTTTAAAAAACAATAATAAATTTAGAAGAAAGATTTATTTTTTTTTTTAGAAAAAATCCTAAATATCTTCTTTTTCGAGCCTCCCCCACCTAACACCACCACCACCACACCCAACCAACCGCCCCACCCCCTTGTTCTTCAGTAACCCCCCCCTCCACTTCTTGTTCTTCTTCAGGCACTCCCCCTCTCCCCCGCGCACACACACAACAAAAACCAACTTTTCTGACACCCCACCCCCACGCTCTGCCAAAGAAATCCCAACTCCAATATCTAATTAGATGGCACTACCACCTATTTTTCTTTATAAATTGCATCATCTATTTCATTTTTTTCATGAAAATTGATATACATATAAGAAAATAACATTTTTTGAAAAGGAAGATGAAATTGGAGGTGGGTGGGTGTTTTTTGGTATTTTTAATGAATGGTGTATTAGTTGTTGTTCTGATTATTGTGTGGAAGAGTAAAGAGAGAAAAATGGCGTGAGAGAGGTACGGATTGTGATTTCTGTGGTTATGGGTTGGAGGAGGTGGAGATAGTGGTGATAGTGTTTGTGGGTTTGAGAAGGTGGAGGAAGGTGAGAAATATAAATTTTATTTAAAATAATATTTTTTAAAATTTATTATTTTATTTTATTTAAAATTATTGATTAATAATTTTAAAATGTATTTAATGAATATACTTATGACATGACATTAATTTATGTGACATGGATCTGATGTGTAATTTGTTTTAAGCTGAGTGAGCTACACACATGGTAGGGGGAGTTTAAAATCCTGTGTTCTGATGGGTTAAGAGGTTTAGATGACAAAGGGATAATTAGAGGTGTCTGCTTTACAAACTCGAACAAGTACAAGGGTCCAGTAGACCATTTCGCTATTATATTTTTCTTGAAATATTTTTGTACTTGGTAGTTTATACCCCAGAGCAGGATTTGATAATATCGACAGGGATTGTGGTACAATAGTAAGTATTTTATCATTATGGCATAATCTACATCGATCCAACAATATATTTCTTGACTTCGACCGAATGGCCCATCAACGATGTACAACTCAAGTAACTTTAGATTCGTTGAAGAGTCCAAAGCTTGACCATAAGAGCACTTTTCTTCACCATATAATTACTCTCTTTGTATGATGAATATAGTTAAAGACTTATAATATTTTCTTTGTCTCAACTCTCTCTTTCACTAATATAATTACTCTCTTTTGTATAGTAAATATAATTGGAGACTTAGTATTTATTTTGTCTCAACTCACTCTTTCATTAATATAATTACTCTTTTTTACGCACTCCATATTTTTTGTCTTACAAAAATAATGCATAAAGACCTGATTTATGAAAACTTGCTTTTTATGTGTTTTCACCATTTATTTTTTTCTATAGTTGCTACATGTTGATTTTGAGGTGTGAGGATGGTTGTCACGATTCTCGATGCAATCAGAAATAATTTGAGCAGATTTGTGATTTTTAGAGGTTTTAAAAAGTCATAAGTTGACTTCGGTCAATATTTGATATTTTGAATATCGGATGACAATTTGGACTGCACCAACGGATCCAAAATATCAAATTTGGGTTACTAGCATGGTTGGTCTAGGTTTGAAACCTTTATCTTGTATTTCGATCCTTCGTATGAAAATTAGTGAAAAAGGGTCTCGGAGGTCAATTTATTGAAAATAATTTTATTTAAAAAATCCGATATCGTCATTGAGTTTGGAGTGTTGAAAATAGCATAGTACCATAGTTCGTGTGTGTTCATGATATACTGAAATAATTTGAAGGGGTCGATCGTCAACATTGCAACTTAGCAATGTTGCAGGTGCAACTGCTTTAGCAGTCAAAACATCACTTTAGCGGTAGCCGCTAAAGCAAAAAAAAAAAAGCACCGCTTTAGCGGTCAAACTTGATCAGGCGCCTACCGCTAAAGCAGG
>NW_025847926.1:207302-226673 GCF_002878395.1 Capsicum annuum | reverse complement strand
TGTAGACTCCTATAACCTTGGAAAAGGTATTTCTAAAGAAAAATTCTATTTTTGTCATTTCAATTTTCGAACTCATTTTCTGAATTTGTTTTTGACTTAGTCCAAATAAGGGCAATATGGGCATCATTAGCTTTCTTTTAATGCATAGATGCTATATTTAAATATTGTAGTGGATACTGAGGCGGTTTATAAATGGAAGGCTCCGTATTGAAGTGCTTTAGGTTGGGATTCGACGTTTTGAGATAGGTTATGACATAACTTCTTTCAGATTGAGCTGGACAGTTAATAAATAAATAAAACATGTTATGAATTGAAAAAGATAACTATGAGGTTTATATTTTGAGATTATTATTAATGTTGTGTCCACGTGGGGCTTATATTCTGTTTTGTTAACTTGTGATATTTGATATTATGTGTTGCCTTTGTGGGGGCTTTATTTGACATCATTGGTCTTATCTATGCATTTTAATGCCTTCATTTTAGATATAATGCCCGTGCGGTGGCTTAAATAGTTAATATAGGCCTACTTGAGCATAGGTTGCCTTTATCATGATAGAAATACCCGATTGAGGGGTTGATATGATATAAATGATGTCTTACATACATATTTATTTCGCTGGTGGCTAAATAGAGTTGATAATCATGAATTGGCGAGATATTGAGTTGATTTTTGGACTCACATATATACATATTTATGTTGGATGGATTAGATATTTTCATATTGATTAACTGTGAGCATTAGATGCTCATTCCGTGCATATACATTGATGAGATACTGGTACCATTATGGAACTCTATTTTTAAAAGAAAACGAGACACTTTTATAAAAATCTCTCCATAAACATGAGCCGGAGAGGTAGATTAAGATTTGAGATATAATATATGGGTTGCAAAACCCCATGGGTTTTACTAGGAGTTGTGAGCTCAGTAGGTGTATAAAAAAAGTCATGCAGAGGCTTTCATCATTCATCCTATCCATATTTCATTGCATTGCATTCACATACGCATCTTTCACAATTTCCTTACTTTTCTTGATTTATGTTTAGTTTCAGTATATTCTTCGTGTATATATGCTATTTCGTTGTTGTTTTTGTGTGTGTGTGTGTGTGTGTGTGTGTGTGTGTGTATATATATATATATAAGAACTGTTAGTGGAGACGATGTGAGCTACTGCTTGGACTTTTCTGCTTGCAAGTCATATGCTCATAGTGTTATTTACTTATTTTATTTTCTGCTTTGGTCAGCCGTTCTATGATATCTGTAGAGTACAAGTGAACTGTACTCACCGTTATTATGTTCTTTCAGCGTAGATCCTATTTTGATTACTTCACGTGGTGGTTGAGGTTTCTAGCGGAGTTGATTAGATTTGAGGTAATAGATTATTGTAGTGTTCAGGGTGGATTCCAGATCTCATCCTATCCTTACTTGTGTCTTTATTTGGATTAGAGATACATTTTACATTTTCAGTTTTGGATTTTGTACTTAGATGCTCTCACATTATGACACCAGATTTTTGGATGGTTTTCGTTACTGGTTCTGATTTTGTTTTATGCCCTAACTTCATTCTAGAAGTTTTGTCTTAATATTTTCATTCTTGTTGGGTTTTATGTTTTGTTTGGTGATTGGTGATTAGTCAAGGCTAGACTGCGACAAATGTCATCATGACCTAACTTTTAGATCATGACAAATTTGTCCAGAGTAGCCAGGTTTACCGGTCTTATAAATATAAGAGAATGATGTCTAGTAGAGTCTTACAGATCGGTAGGTAAACACTTATATCTATCTTTGAGAGGCTATAAGATGTCTTTAGGTAAAACTTCTCTATTTTGATTCCTAGCCGTGTGGGTTGTTCTTAACCAATGTTCTAAGTTGTGTTCCACTTTTTTATATGCAGATGGTGAGGAGAAAATCTCAAGATGCGAGGGATATTGAACCATAACCTAAGGATTAAGCCCAAACTAGAGGGAAAGGCATGGATCGTAGATGGCCTAGAGATAGAGGTTAGGCATGAGAAACTGCCCCAGTTAGAGGATGTGCTAAGGAGACCTCTCTCGATCCTAAGGTTGAGTATGATAGAGATGATTATCAAATAGGAAATATGAGGCTAACTCAGGTTCCACAAAGTTCAGTTGATACCCAGTGCTTCAAGGTATTTTGGTTCATCTCTTGAATTGTTTGAAGGGTATTCCCTTGATGTACCTGGTATTCCTCAAACTTTGAATAGTGTTCCACCGTCAGTGTTGGCATCTGCTTATGGTATTCCTGCTTTCGGTGCACAACTATCATCTATGGTACCCCTACGTATGGATTCATTACCCGTCAGACTTATTTTTTCTATGATTGCTTTACGTACAATTTTGTCTTCTGAATTAGAAGAAATTTGAGAGGTTTATTAGCTTGGGCTACCAAGTTCAGTGGAGATACTGGCGATGATGCCTACTAGTTTTGATTGATTTCCAGGAAAAGTTATATAATCTTGGATCATTGAGTCTCATGAGTTGCTTATACTACCTATTAGTTGACGAATGTGTGTAGGGATTGGTGGAGGTCGTTTGCTAGTTGTAGGCCTTTGGGTTTGCCTACTATGACTTGGACTTAATTTTTTAGTCCTTCTTAGAGAGATTTATGCCATATAGATTGAGAGATCAGTTGAGGGATGAGTTTGATTATTTGGAGTAGGGTTGCATGTCTATTATAGAGTATGAGGCATCTTTCATACCTTTTCCAGATATTCGGCTTCTAGCATCTCCACCGAGTCTAAGAGGATTTAGATATTTGTTAAGACATTAGATGGTATATATCAGTTGGCTACATCCTACATGGTAGTTTCAGAGGCTTATTTCTAGTGTATTTTTGAGTATTCTAATATAATAGGTTCTATGATCCATACTACTCATGGAGGCACCAAGAAGGTGCGTCATCAGGGTGAGTCTAGTGGACATGCCTCTTGAGATATAGATCGCTCTAGTAGAGGTTCCCATGGTTATCATAGTAGGTCGAATCATGCCTAATTACATGAATTAGGTGGTAGACTTTTAGAATCTGTGGCTTCTGGTAGCCAAGTATCACGTCATGTGAGTGAAGTTCCCTTTTTGGTTCTTTAAGCCAGAGTGGTTATTCTAGTTCGTCCGTACCTCCTCAAGTATAGTCAGGATATAAGGCATTCTTTATATGTGATAAATTTGGCTATATGTCCAAGGATTGTCCTCGACATGTGTATGAACCAACTTGGTAAGGTACTTAGCTTTAACTTTCCCCTACTTCAATTTCTACAGTGAGAGGTTGTTGTAGAGTGGTATTAGTGGTGCCAATGGTACTAAAGGTACTAAAGGTAGAGGAAGGGGTTCTCATGAAGGTGGTCATGAGGTTATTCAGTCTGGGAGCGAACGTGTTCGGTGTTATGCTATATGTGGGAGACCTGAGGCAGGGACTTCTGATGCAGTTATTATAGGTATTATCCCAGGTTGTTACAGATCTACTTTCGTGTTATTTGAACCTGGTCTACATTCTCCTATGTGTCTACATATTTTGCTTCTGGATTTGATGTTTCATATGAGCCTCTTGCTATGCCTTTTTCATATTTTTAACCCCATAAGATTCTCTAGTAATAGATCAGATGTATTGATCTTGTGTGGTTACTTTTGCGGGCTATGAGAACTTGGTAGACTTGATTATCATAGATATGGTTGAATTTTCTATTATTTTAGGTATGGGTTAGTTATGTCCTTATCATATTATTTTAGACTGTTATGCCAAGATTGTGACCTTATTTATGCCGAATGTGCCAAAGTTAGCTTGAAAGGGTACGCTTAATTCGGGTCTCAGTGGTTCTATATCTCTTTTACATGCTCGTTGGATGATGGAGAAAGGGTGTTTGTCTTATTTGGCTTATGTTTGTGATACTAGTCTTCTCTCACTGCTTTATATGGATTCTAATCGGGTGGTTCACGAGTTCATGGATGTATTTTTTATGGATTTTCCTAGCATGCCCCTGAATCGTGATATTGATTTTTCTAATAATATAGAGTCGGGCACCAAACCTATTTCCATTTCTCCTTATAGGATGGCCTCATCTAGGTTGAGGGAGTTGAAGGAACAATTGTAGGATTTGTTGAGTAAGGGGTTCATTAGAGTTAGTATATTTCCTTGGGGTGTTCTTGTCTTGTTCATGAAAAAAGAAAGGTTCTATGTGTATGTATAGGTAGTCGAACAAGATGACGGCTAAGAATAAGTATCCTCTTTCTTACATTGATGATCTTTTTGACCAGCTTCATGGTGCTTTGGTATTTTTCAAGATTGATTTGAGATTCTGGTATCACCAGTTTAAGATTAGAGCTTCAAATTTCTAAGACAACTTTTTAGACTCTATTCAGTCATTATGAGTTCATGGTCATGTCTTTTGAATTAACCAATGCCACTGCATCATTCATGGAGATGATGAACTGGGTATTTTATCGTATCTCAACTCCTTTGTGATTGATAGATGACGTCTTTGTTTATTTCAAGAATGAGGCCGACCATGTGAAGCATTTGAGGATTATACTTCAGAGGTCGCGTGATGAGAAGTTGTATGCCAAGTTTTACACATGTAGGTTTCAATTTAATTCTATCCATTTCTTGGGTCGTGTGGTGAGTAAGGATGACATTATGGTTGATCCGGCCAAGATAGCGACATTTTGTGATTGGCTAGACCTACTTCTCCTACTAAGATTCAGAGTTTCATTAATTTGGCGGGTTATTATCGGCATTTTATGGAGGGTTTATCATCTATTGTGGCTCATTTGAGTAAGTTGACTTAAAAAATATGATATTTTAGTGGTGGAATGCGTGAGAAGAGCTTCCAAAAGCTCAAAAAAAGTATTGACTTCAGCTCTTATTTCGATTTTGTCCAAGAAGGAGGTAGGTTTTATCATGTTTTATGATGATTTTGGTATTCGTTTGGGTGTGATGTTGATGTAGGTGGGTAAGAAGATTACTAATGCAACTCTTCAGTGGAAGCATCATTAGAGAAATTACCCCACTCATGATTTGGAGTTGGAACGCGTAGTGTTTGTGTTGAAGTTGTGGCGTCAGTATTTGTATAGAGTTCTTTGTGATATTTTCTTAGACCATCGTAATCTTCAAGAGTGACATTTGCTTGAGCTGCTTAAGGTTTATGGCCTCACTATTCTGTATCATCCGAGCAAGGCTAATGTGGTTGCGGATGCCTCGAGCTAGAAGTCGACTAGCATGGAGAGTTTTGATCATTTCTTGACCCGAGAGTAGCCTTTAGTATTGAAGGTTCAGTCTTTAGCTAACTAGGTGTTTCGACTTAATGTTTCGACACCTGGACGTATCTTAGCCTTTGTTAATGCTAGATCTTCCTTGATAGAGTAGATTATAGCTCACTAGTTTGATGATGATAGTTTGAGAGTGATTGGAGACAAGATGTTGAGTGGCGAGGCTATGGCAACATATCTTGATCCTGGTTATGATTTGAGGATCAGGGGCCAAGTTTGTATACTGAGAGTTGGTAGATGGATAAGATTGATTTTGGAGGAGGTGTGTTGTTCTACATATTCTATCCATCTAGGTGTGGCCAAGACGTATCCTGATTTGAAGCAACTTTACTGGTGGAGAGCTATAAAAAAGGATGTGACAGACATTGTAGCTCGTCGTTTGTGTTTCCAGCAGGTGAAGGCCGAGCATCAGAGACCGAGTGGTTTACTTAAGAAATTATCCGTTCCTGAGTGGAAGTAGGAGCTTATGGACTTCGTGAGTGAGTTACCTCGTATTAATATAATTACTCTCTTTTATGTACTCCATATTTTCTTGTCTTAAAAAATAATGCAAGACCACTACTATTTATAGGTGAGAAACTCTCCCGTGCAATGAACAAAAAGAAAGTGCAATAGTAAAGGTTGTAGGTGAATGGCCTAAAAGTTACAAGAGTTACTAAAAACTAATGACAATTATGGCCACATTCTATCCTTACTAAATTAGACTAGATATCGATGGCACGGGCCTAATATATGTTATTTTTTATCTCAATTTAAATTATTAAAATAATTTATGTTTTTAATTATTGTCATTTATAATATTTTTTTCTTCTGTTTCAATTTAAATGATGCTGGTATAATTTTGAGAGTCAGTCAAATATTTTATATTTTTAAATTTCTTAAGTTGTTAATTATGAGATTTACAATGTCTCTTACATTATTTTTTAAAATATATGAATATTCTCTCTGTCTCAATTTATGTGGCACAAATAAAATTTCGAAGTCAATCAACTTTTTTTTACATATATACTTTTATATTAAGTTCTTAATTATTGTGATTTATAATACTTTTTATTTTATTTTCAAATAATATAAGTTATTTGATATTTTGCTTTGGCCCATTTCAATTTATGTGCACTAATATTATTTCGATAGTCAATCAAATTTTTTATGTTGACATATCATTTTATGTCTGTTACCTTTTATATAAAATATTGTCAATTTTTCAATACTTAGACGATCATAATAATTAATTAGGGATGATATAGTAAAATCGCGATGAAAGCAATGAAACACACATATCTTAAGTGACTTGTAATAACTAATTAGAAGCGACATAGCAACATTACTATAAATAATACTTGTATAATAATTAATTAATGATGATATAGTAAAATTACGATTAAAAGAGTCATAAATGTCTATTTTACTTTTTTTTTTCTAATTAAATATTATTGATTTTTAATATGCAAATGACTTATAATATTTAATTAGGGACATAATAATTAATTAGGGATGATATCGTAAAATTACGATTGAAGTAGCCGAAGCAGACATGTCATAAATGTATATTTTATTTTTTTATTAAATATTATTAATTTTCTAATACATAAATGACTTATAATAATTAAGGGGTGATATAGTAAATTTACAGTTGAAGCAGCTGAAGCAAACATATCAACATCATGCTTGCTTTGCTGATGCTGTAAAATTATGGTTGAAGCAGCTGAAACAGTCATAAATGTCCATTTTACCTTTTCTATTATTAATTTTGTAATACATAAATGACTTACAATATTTAATTAGGGATACAATAATTAATTAGGGGTGATATAGTAAAATTACGATTGAAGCAGCTGAAGAAGATATGCTATAAATGTCTATTTTATTTTTTTAATAAATATTATTAATTTTTTAATACATAAATAACTTATAATAATTAATTAGGAGTGAAATAGTAAAATTAAAGTTGAAGCAGTTGAAGCAGGCATATCGACCTCTTGCCTGCTTCAGCTTCTCAACCCTATGTTATAAATAATCCTAGACATCAAAGCGCCCGTTCTCAGCACGAGCCCAATATATATTTTTTTTGTCTTAATTTATGTGACACAAATATAATTTAAATAATCAATCATTAAAATAATTTAAATTTTTAATTATTGTGATTTATAATACTTTTTTTTTTTAATTTCAATTTAAGTGACATTGATATAAGTTCAAGAGTCGATCAAATATTTTATATCTTTTATATTTTCAAGTGTTAAATATGTGATTTATAATGCTTTTAGCAGAATTTTTCAATAAGATATTAATGCTATCTCCACCCCAGTTTACGTGTTTCCTCATTTTTAAATAATATATATTACTTTATATCTTTCTCTGTCCCATCGTGATTTTTGTGGCACTAATATAAATTTCGATAGTTAAACAAATATTTTATGTTAGACATATCATTTTTTTGTGTATTTTATCTTTTTTATGAAATATTATTAATTTTTTAATCCTTAGATGACCATAAAAATTAATTAGGGTGATATAATACAATCACAATTGAAACAACGAAGCAGACATGTCTTAAATAACTTATAACAAATAATTAGAAGTGATAAAATAAAATTATTATAAAAAATACTTGTGAAAAAAATTTACATGAGTTTCATATAAGACATCAAATTAATTTAAAACATCAAGAGTTAATTTATAGTTGTATGTCCAATTTATCTTTTTTTAAAATATTATTAATTGTTAATACTTAAATGACTTATAGTAATTAATAAGGAGTGATATAGTAAAATTACGATTGAAGTAGTTAAAGGAGGTAGCACAAAACATCAAGAGTTAATTTATTATTTTATTTTTATTTTATTTTTTATTAAATATTATTAATTTTTTAATACTTAAATAACTTATACTAATTAATTAGAGATAATATAGTAAAATTACGATTGAAGTAGCTGAAGCAGGCAACACAAGCAGGCATGTCGAAGAGGTGCCTGCTTTTCCTCTCTTATTATTAGTTAAAAACATAAATAACTTATAATAATTAATTAGAGGTGATATAATAAAATTATAGTTGAAGCAGATATGTCGACCTCCTACCTGCTTCAGCTGCTCAAGAGAATGAGTTTAATTGGCACATAATACCACCACAGTAATGAGAATTAACTGTTGCAAATTAAGGTACGCAACATATTAAGTTTATTTGTCGTGCATAAAGAATTTGAAACCTAAGTCACAAATGTAACTTAAGTCACTTAATTTTTTTAAAAAAAACATAAAGCAACATAATGACACATACACTTCATATGCAACAGAAAAACAATTTCAATATGAGCGATAATAATAATGTATTAAAATGCTCAAATGGACTATCAACCCTTCACTCATTTAATATTAAAATAAGAGAATTCATCAATTTAATTGAAAGGAGACTATTATACGCAATGAAGGTGTGCTCTGAACCGAATATTCACTTAGTAAACCAATAACCTTTACTCCAGAGTCAATAGTGATCTCAGATTTGAACTATAACTACTTCAGGGATATAAAGTATTACTGTTTACACACAATAGTCAAGGTATTGACATAAGTTTTAATAACCAACATATTATGGTCATGTGTTATTCCTATTTTTCCTATTTTTCATGAGCGTTTTTGTGAATAAGTCAATTCTCATAGAAAACGGCCTATTTCTACACTCACATAGGTGAAATCTGTCAAGGGTGGTCCTCTAGTTTCGATATCCCACTCATACGAGATACAAAATTTCATTAAGAGTTTTTTAAACTCAATCTTCACAAATTATTTTAGGAACAAAATGCACTCACATCATAGGAAGGAATTAAAAAGTAGTGCATGCCACACCAAGTCATCATACGCAGGGGCGGATCTACGGTATTCGGTGGGGGTGCCTGGGAATCACCACCCACTACTGTAAGGCTTATAATTATATTAGAAAAATTCTCAATGGGTTTAAAGATTAACAGGTAGGAACCCATGACAAAGTAATGGGATAGCTTAGTGGTAAGAGGGGCATACTTGAGATGCATTCCGTGTTGCTCTTGGTCATGAGTTTGAACCTCTGGGGAGGTTAAATTTTTTTGTTTAATTTTTTCAGCCTTATTTATTTTGTTGGGAACCCACAAGTTTGAAATCTTGGATCCGTTCCTGATCATACGATTCGTTCTTCCCATTGAACCTGATTATAGGATCTCTTAATGGCGGACTCAGGATTTTCACCAAGTGGGTTCAATCTATAAAAAGTAAAAACACTAAGAAGCAAATAAAATAAAATTTAATAAACCAAAATATATTATTAAAATTCTATTCTACGAATTTTTATTTTTTAAAACCTATTCATAATACTCTCACAATAGACAGTATTAAATATTTTGTTTTCCACATAAGGCACCATGCATGTGGCATATCTTCTTTTTTGGTTAAGTTTTCAAAGGTTTTGGGATTTGAAGGGAAATAATGCAAATGGAGGATTATTTGGTAGGATTTTTTTAATTATAACAAAATAAAATTGGCTTATTTGGCTCTTTGATTTTAAAAAAAAAAGGGGATTGGGTATTATATTTAGTCCTTTTATATTTGAAGTTATATTATAATAATAAAAAAATCTAAAAAACAATGTTTTAGGTTAATTAAAGGAGAGAACGGACAATGGGCATTAAACATCCAAAATAAATAAATAAGAGCTGCAGCTGGTTTGAACCCGCGACGTTGGGATTGACAAATTGAACACAGTTTGCCACTAAGTGTGATTTTTTGATGAAGTGGGTTCATATGAACCTACATGAACCTATGTGGGTCCTCCCTTAGGATCTCTAGTCTCGATTTCATCATATATGACTCATGTATTTTTATAGGCTTCATTCTCCCCCCCCCCCCCCCCCCCTCCTCGATGTGCTTCAGGCCTTTATCTTGCCAAGACCTTGGTTAGTTAGGGCTTTGAGCTGTAGGTGACAAAAGAGTTTTAAAATGAGGTGTAGGTGATACAAATCTTAATAATTGAGTGGAGGTGACAATTACTTTATTACGGATTAAGAAAGTTGGATAAGTTTGGAAATAGCCCAAAAGTTTTTAAATTTACACTTTTATCCAAACGTATACCTAATATAATAGAAAACGAAGAAAAAAAACGCCTTTCTTTCTCTTCTCATCCATTGTTGTTTTCTCTCTCTTAGCTATTTTTGTTGTTCATTATTGTTGCTGCTTTATTCATCATCTTCTGCTTCATTATCATCATCTTTTCTTCATTATCATCTTCATTTTCTTCTTGTTGATCATTGTTGGTGTTGTTATTACCTCTACTGTTGCTATTTGACCAATGTCACGACCCAAATGGCCATGAGTGGCACCCACACTGATCTTCCTGTGGGAGAACTATCTAAATCAAACCATTAACCAATCACTTAGTCAATAGTAAAATGATATTTTCATAAAACTATCTTAACAATAATAATCTGGAGTTAATCATCAGTAACGCGGAAACCAAACAATCTACTTACTGAAATTTCCAAGACCCAAAAGTCATCGTACAAGAACTACTAACAAAAATCATGTCTAAAGAGATATCCAAAAATAAAGTAAATAAAGAATGTTTCATTGCCCAAAAGATGGACAAGAACAAATAAGATAACCCATGGCATCCTGGAGACGGAGTGCTCATCCTTGGGTCAAGATCTGCTATCAAACTCTAGAGGTGAGATCATGTATAAGCCTATAGAACAATTTCTGCACTCAACAAAAGAAGAGTACAAGGTAGTATCAGTACAAACCACTATGTACTGATAGGTATCATAGGCCAGTTCAACTTAATAACATGTACACAACATAAATCAAATAACAAGTAGACAGACATAATCACATACTTTCTCCGTCCCATTTTATATGTCGCCATTTGATTAGGCACGGAGTTTAAGAAAAAAGGGAAGACTTGGTAAAGTTTATCAAATTATCCTTTATAAAAAAATGTGCCAATATTTTTTTTTAATTAAGTGGAACCAATAAGGGTAAAAGGGTAATTGTGTCTTTAAAAAGTTGCCTAATAAGGAAAGGCGACACTTATTTTGGACGGACTAAAAAGGAAATGATGACACATAATTTAGGACGGAGGGAGTAAGAAATTCTCAATGAATCAACAATACAGCAATAGCAGGTCAACAGTGCTCACAAAGAGGCCACATAACTATCAAGAATATCAACCATACTGTAAACATTCACCAAATTAACACAAGTATGTACACACATGCTATAGGACTTATTTTTACCCAAATAGTCATGACCTGCAGGAAACAATCTATGTTCATGTACCGTGACGGCGTGGTACCCGATCCAACATAAATATAAAAGTACCAGCGTGGTATCCGATCCAACATAAACATATCTGTACCGGTGTGGTACCCGATCCAACATAAATATAAACGTACCGGCGTGGTACCTGATCCAATATAAATATAAACGTACCGGCGTGGTACCCGATCTAATGTAAACATATCCGTATCGACGTGGTACCCGATGCAATATAAATATAAACGTACCGGTGTGGTACCCGATCCAACATAAATATAAAAAAAGTATTATTAATATCAATTTACACAACCACACAGCATACAACACAATGTACCAATTTTACAAGTACACTTAAAGTCATAAGACAATTCCATCAAGTCAATTTTCAATAAACATTTGTACAGGAATCAACAATTCAAATATCAACAATTTCAAGCATGTCCGAATACCAATCCACAAGTATCTAATTTAGGAGCATACACACAATTAAGTCGTGTCTAAACTCCAATTAAATCGTAACCTACCTCAACCAACGAATTTAAATGTAGTTAGTTCGCAAGCTCCTTTTTCCTCCTCAAAGTTTCGGAATCTGTTTCAACATATAATCCTCATAAGAATAAGAATCTAAATCCAAAGTTTCCTATAATAAAGAGACTATATTTAGTGGCTAAGGGTTGTTAAAATCACAACTACTGAGATTATCAAATCCTAAATTAGCTTACCTTCACAATGTTCATCGTTATAAGGATTGACTAGCCATTATTGCATAATGATTAGAAGAAGGACAAAATTATTATATTATGACTAATTAATAATGAGAAAAGTTAACAGAATGCTTCCCAAGAACTTATTCACACTAACTGCTTCTTAAATACTACTAATTTTTCTTACTTTCGAATAAAATAAAGTACTGCCATCATTAGTCCATCATTACCACTATTTCTTACCCTTAATAGAGACGAAAGTACAATTGTTTTCAATTCTTAATAACGTACAAAACCACTAAGTTACTAACCAATCTGTCAACTCGTTTTCCATCCTTAATACTACAGACGAACAATTCAATATTAGCCAATCATTTAACAACTATTACTATACTACGCCCAACAACATCATGAACAATTTGCAAAAATAATTTCGCTATAATTTTTCTCAACTCACCTGAAGTCGTCGCCCTTTTTGTTTTTCTTCTATGCTATATGAGATAACCTAAGCGTAACTTCTGTAATTCACCTCTCAATTTATCTGACCTTATTTTTAATAAATATGCTAAATTCTTTCTACTTAAATTAATTCTTTTATTGTTCACATAAGAAAATAAACTACAACTTTGACCCATTAAATCACTAATCAAACTAATTATCTAAAATACTCAAAACTTTTAATATATCCTCAAAATTTATTTGAAATCTCATAGAAATAAATTAAATATGTAAATTGACTAGAAAGTACATTCTGGGCCCATTGAAAATACTACGACACTAATCCGAAACCGTCTCGGTCAAAGGTTGATTATTATCGGGTTTAACTTCCTCAACTCAATTACCCCGTTAATGACTTAAATTACTCCTTAGCACCTCAAAAAAATTAGCACTACTCAACCCGTGAGTCATAATTCATGTATACAACTACGGAGAGCACTAAAATAGGAAAGATGAGAAAATTTTACAAACGGTCGGGAGGGTCATTACAACCAATTTCTTAGGTCAAATTTTGTTTCGTACATCACTTTCCACTTTGACATTACTTAATAGGAGACTTTGGTAAGTCAAACTATGATTTTTAGTTTTATTTGTCATTTGGGTAACTGCTATTGTGCTATTTTTTCAACAATAGATAGCACACGAACATGAATGCAACATAAGAGCCATTTGTTTCAATGGAAGACTCATATATTGGATTTATGTTTATGGTTCAATAATGTCATAACATGAATCAAATAGATGGGTCATCTGGTGCAACATTAACCCATCTATTGCAACATATTATTTATCTGGTGCAACATGATAAATATCTGTTGCAACAAATTAGTAACCTGTTGCAACAAAACCTGCACTCGATTCCAACAAACGTGTTGTTTGTTACAACAAGGTAAATATCTATTGCAACATATTATTAACCTGTTGCAACTGAACCTGAACTCGATTTCAATAGACAGTAAATATCTGTTGCAATATATTAGTAACCTATTGCAATAGAACCTGAACTCGATTCCAAAAGATCATTATCTATTGCAACAGGTAAGTCATCTGCCGCATCAAGTTAATTTTCTGTTGCAACATGTCACTCATCTATTAGAATCAGCTTCAAAAGTACCTTAGTATCGTAACATCTAGCCCAACATGCGCTTCATCTTTTACAACATATGATTCACCTGTTACAACAGATGACTCGTCTGTTGAAATCAACTTCAGAAGAGTAACATGAATCCCAACAGGTAAGTAATCTATTGTGAGTGATCACTTACCTGTTGGAATAGATTACACATCTGTTAGGATTCATTTATGGCACTATAAAATTACTATTAATTTTTTTTAACAAATGACTTTATTTAGGTACCACCAATGGAGAGATCAATAACAATAGGGGTGGATTTTCATGGTTAATGGATCGAGAAGAGTAACCGAAATGTATGGAGATGGAAAGAGGGTGAAATGCTAGAGACGATAGCTATGACAGTCCAAAGTGATATTTCGTATGATGATTTTTTAAACTTAATCATCAGCTATTGTGGACTGAATTGTCAACCGAAAGAACTCGTCATTAGCTACATGCACAACTCCTTTGAAAATTAGAAGGTACTACCTTTCAAGATAATCGATCAGGTTTAGTTGTGTGCTTATCTTAGTGATTTATCTAAGCTGGTGTTAAGGGTGTACGTGGTTGAAAAGACGAGAGAAAATAAGAACCAGAATATAGAAGAAGAACAAAAATAAGACATCTTTGATGATAGGTTAGATTATATAGACATGAATATTTCATATGATGATCAAACACCTACTCCCATTGATGCGACCTATACGGTGGATAGTTCTTCTCGATTGACACAGTATGGAAATCTTCAAAATAAAGGGATCAGCTTTTTCAATGGAATGTCATTCAAGGACAAGAATGAACTATCTACCACTTTGTTTATTTTTTTATTGAAAAAATATTTCAGAATAAAGAAAGTGATTTATTCGAGCAGTGTCTTTTGCTAAAAATGTGCTAATCCGAACTGCAAGTGATGATTGAGAGCGGCGAAGTATGTAAGTTCTGATAGATTCATCATTCATAAACATGAAAAGTATCACATATGTGGTTCGAAGCACATATCGGGCCAAAATCCTCACACCATGACAAAGGTCCTCGATGAATATTTCAAGAGTTGTTTCCCCGACGGCAAAGGCCCTTCTACAAGAGTTATGACCAATCAACTCCTTGCGAAATTGGGTGTCCTTGTCAGTTATTAAAAGATATATATGGCCATGGGGATTGCCAAGGACTTGGTTAGGGGGATACACGAGCATGGGAATGTAGTCCTGGATGCCTACAGTTACATGATTGAGTCCACAAATCCCAAAAGTAAGAGACATTGTTTGTTGATGAAAACAAAATGTTTAAGTACTTTTTTTGTATCCTATGGTGCTTGGATTCAAGGTTTTCGACATTTGAGAAAATGCATAGCCGTCGATGGTACCTTCTTGAGGAGCAGATATAATGGAGTTCTGCTAGCGACGATGGCACAGGATGCGGAGAATCACACATCTTTCCTGTCACTTTTTGTGTAGTGGAAAAGAAGTGTGATGCCTCTTATAGATTTTTTTTGAACAACTGCGAAGCTGCGCCGAAGATACCGAAGAGTTGTATTTTATTTCGGATAGGCATCCAAGTATTCCAAAGATGGGTTCAATTTTCTTCACTTTAGCTTACTTTGGTTGTTGCATCAGGTATCTTGGAGAGAATATTTGGACCAACTATAATAACGAAAGGGTCGTGACCCTTTTTATAGAAAAGCTAAAGAATATAGTAGAGAGGAGTTTTCAGACCATTTCAATCAAATAATGGATATGAATCCAAAGGTAGCAGAACTTTTCATACGTGTCAATTGTGAGAGATAGAGTCAGGCATTCTGTCCGGCAGATAGGTACATTCTTACGAATTTAATGTCTTGTTTGAGTTACAAGTTTAGTATGATGTCGTACTAAGTGATTCTTTTGCATAGGTACAATATTATGACATTAAACATAGCTAAATCGGTGAATTCATTATTTGGCAATGAAAGAGAATTTTCCATCAAGACTCTGTTTGAAAAAATAAATAAGAAGTATGGCTAATTTTTTAATGAAGGGCGTGTGCAGTTCAAAGATGTAGGAACCCAATTTGTTCTAGAAATGGAAAAAATAATATCAACGAACATTAGTCTAGGAAATAGGTTATTATCTCATCAAATAGCAGATTACAAATTCAGTATCACCAGTTATGGTGATGTTGCCACAGTTGATCTTCAAACCAGATCTTGTACGTGTATAGTTTTTGACTTGGACAAAATATCCTATCCACATGCTATGGCAGCGCTTCGAGCTCAATACGGTCCAAAATATGGACCTAAAATTTACAAACACTTCTCTCAATATTATTCGGTGGAAAAATATACAATGTCATATAGTGGGCATATTACTCCAGTGGTCTCGAAGAGAAGGCGTGGAGTTGGAGAATCATTTTTATCAAGAAGAAATAAGTGCTCCGTATGTAAGCGTGCTGGCCACAAAAGAACTACATGCCTGAATCGTAATCCACCATGATCGTTGTAACTGCAAAAACTTGTGTTGTTGTTTGTTGTGGACTTTTATATATTTAATTCATTGTTGTGAATATAATGTTATCATTTATTATATATAAAATATCTTTTTAAATAACTTATGCATCAATAAAAAGAAGCAAAACATCAACTCAATAATACAATAGACTATAATTATTTTCAACAGATCACCCATATGTGGTAACAGATGGACATTAACTGGACGAATACAACACATTTCTATCAAACTTGAATATTTTTCTTCAACAGATGACAAATCTGTTGCAATAGATGGATAATCTGTGGACAGAAACCCAATCGATGACCAATATATACCAACACCTGGTCCATCTATTGAAAGAACTCAAAACCCAAAATTGCTATCACTACTAAATTCAAAATTGCTCCTAGCCTCCAACATATTAACATTTATGTTTATAAGAAATAGACAGAATGAAAATTGAATAAGAACCAAAAAGCCAAAGTCGACTAAAAATAATTTTTTTATTAATAAAAAAATAAAATACATTAGGTATAGAAAAATTAAAATACATACGCTAAAAGAAAAAATATACTATAATTATTATCATTATCATCATCATCATTAATGAAAGCCGGGCAATCAACTCGCAGCACTAGGGCCCTCATCAACCTCTGCATCTCTCTGAATATCATCGCTCTCACGACGATCAACTCCCTCTGCAGATTATTAATCTGCCTCTAAAGTTCCCACACTATGTCGTGCAGAATAGCAATGTCCCAAACAGGATTAGTCATATCTAGAACATGCATGAATTGATAAATTTAAAGAAAAGAGTCCAAATATAATACAACGTATACTATCAATTGGTAGATTTACACCAGAAAAAAACTTACCTCAACAAGAAAGAAATATGCTCTTTGAAGAGTAGTGGTTGAAGATGTCACACGAAAAGAAAAAAATACAAGAAATAAATAAAGTTGAGTAGAATGAAGATTAAGGAGGGACGTATTTATAGAGGATTGAATCTGGATGTGTCAGGACAAAAGACCTGACTGTTCAGCTCCATTGTATTAATTACATTCAAACTGGTGGCATTTTGTTTTCTATAAAAAGTTGTGAATTTTTCTTTTACATTATTACTTCTCACCTTTTTAAAAAGGTTTGAGACTTGATAAGAGCCGTTATTATTGAATTATTACATTAGATTATCCATCTATCGCAACAGATTTACTATCTGTCACAACAGATTTACCATCTGTTATAGTAGATGGTCTGTATATGCAACAAATGGTCTGTCAAAATAGATTTACCATTTGTTGCAATAGATGGTTTGTATGTGCAATAGATGATACATCTGTTGCAATATATATTATCTGTTTCGACAGATGGACCATCTGTTGGAGGAGGTGTTTTGATTTCTTCTAACAACTGATGTTTTGATTTCTTTTAACAGCATATTCATCTGTTGCAATAGATGGAGAGTTCAATAAATCAGCTATTTTTAATGTGTTAGATAAAAAGTAATAAATCTTCACCTCTTTTTTAATAGTCATAACATGCATTCATATGAATAAACACTGTCTGGTCTATCGTGACAAATTTACCATCTATTGCAAAATCTGTTACAACATATGTATTATATGTTGCGATAGATGGACCATCTATTGGAGAAGATGTTTTGATTTTTTTTAACAGCTGATTCATCAGTTGTAATAGATAGAGAATTTGATATGTCAGCTGTTTTGAATATGTTAGATAAAAAGTCACGACTCTTCACCTCATTTTTAATAGTCATCACATGCGTGCAGATAAATAAATACTGTCTGGTCTGTTGCAATAGATTTACCATCTGTTGAAACATATGGATTATCTGTTGTGACAGATGGACCATATATTAGAGAAAATATTTTGACTTCTTCTAACAACTGATTCATCAGTTACAATAGATGGAGAATTCGGTTCATCAGCTATTTTAAATGTGTTAAATAAAGAGTAACGACTCTTTACCTCTTTTTTAATAGTCATCACATGTGTGCAGATGAACAAACACTGTTTAACCTATCTTGATGGGGTATGAAGAATAAGGTGTATGCAGATGAGTGGATCCACTTTCGTGCGCGTGAGTTATGTATTATTTATCAGGCTACCGTGATAGAAACATATAAAGTACAATGATTTTTTGAATGTAATTTTTTACCGATTAGACATTGATCTTTCATACAAGATCTACATTGTACAGTTTGGTTTGATAGGTGCGAACTTATAAGGCCGAAGGGTTCCAAGACGGTGGTGTCGATACCCTGTTACAATTTAATGACAGTTTATGCTCATGTTTTGGTGTTAAGTTTGGGGAACGATTCAAGTTTTTGGCGGTAGTGTTAATATCCAATAGTTATTGGACCGATTTTAATGGCACAATGGACTTCTTGAAAGGCCTCTGAAGCTTTGCACTGCAACAAAGAACGATAGGACCAATAGAAATTCTCCTGGTCCAAATTTATACGAATGGGTTACTCGAGGAGACTATTATACTACAGAAGGTGATTGGGAGAATACCTGTATGGGAAAGAGGAGGTGGAGAAGAACATATATTATCTCATACCTTGTTTAAGAGGAAATACATGGAAGAAAGTAAGGAACTTCTAGTGAATATGGCCAATAAAATTGACATGAGAAACGAAAAAACTGAATGAGCTTCAAATGTGGAAGTGTATCCAAATATAAAAATCCATCAGTCATTGAAGAAAAAGAAGAATGGTCAAGAGGACAGGAGCTGATCGCTTTGCTAGAGACTGCAACTAGAAAGAGTGACCTTAATAAAGAATCACAAAGTGCAGAACTAAAACTCTAAGAAAAAACTTCGCGAGCACAAGATATTGGTAAAATTTTCAATTAAGAATGAAACCTAAACCAATAACTACAGAAGTAAAAATAAGGAAAGCCAAGGTGTTAATTTATGAAGTCTAACTTGCATGCCATGCCTTCTGTTTGTGGCTATGATCAGGTCAATGGCTGTAGAAATAAAAAAGTCTGAAGTTGGGAAGAAATCC